>NC_140182.1:31029064-31275634 GCF_963971535.1 Notolepis coatsorum | reverse complement strand
GGTATAGTGCACAGAGGGGGGTATAGTGCACAGAGGGGGGTCTTTCGTATAGTGCACAGAGGGGGGTGTTTGGTATAGTGCACAGAGGGGGGTGCTTGGTATAGTGCACAGAGGGGGGTGTTTGGTATAGTGCACAGAGGGGTGTTTGGTATAGTGCACAGAGGGGGTCTTTCGTATAGTGCACAGAGGGGGGTGTTTGGTATAGTGCACAGAGGGGGGTCTTTCGTATAGTGCACAGAGGGGGTGTTTGGTATAGTGCACAGAGGGGGGTCTTTCGTATAGTGCACAGAGGGGGGTGTTTGGTATAGTGCACAGAGGGGGTTTAGTGCACAGAGGGGGGTGTTTGGTATAGTGCACATAGGGGGGTCTTTCGTATAGTGCACAGAGGGGGGTGTTTGGTATAGTGCACAGAGGGGGGTGTTTGGTATAGTGCACAGAGGGGGGTGTTTGTATAGTGCACAGAGGGGTGTTTGGTATAGTGCACAGAGGGGGGTCTTTCGTATAGTGCACAGAGGGGGGTGTTTGGTATAGTGCACAGAGGGGGGTGTTTGGTATAGTGCACAGAGGGGGGTCTTTCGTATAGTGCACAGAGGGGGGTGTTTGGTATAGTGCACAGAGGGGGGTCTTTCGTATAGTGCACAGAGGGTGTTTGGTATAGTGCACAGAGGGGGGTGTTTGGTATAGTGCACAGAGGGGGGTCTTTCGTATAGTGCACAGAGGGGTGTTTGGTATAGTGCACAGAGGGGGGTCTTTCGTATAGTGCACAGAGGGGGGTGTTTGGTATAGTGCACAGAGGGGGGTATAGTGCACAGTGCACAGAGGGGGGTATAGTGCACAGTGCACAGAGGGGGGTCTTTCGTATAGTGCACAGAGGGGTGTTTGGTATAGTGCACAGAGGGGGGTCTTTCGTATAGTGCACAGAGGGGGGGTGTTTGGTATAGTGCACAGAGGGGGGTCTTTCGTATAGTGCACAGAGGGGTGTTTGGTATAGTGCACAGAGGGGGGTCTTTCGTATAGTGCACAGAGGGGGGTGTTTGGTATAGTGCACAGAGGGGGGTCTTTCGTATAGTGCACAGAGGGGGGTGTTTGGTATAGTGCACAGAGGGGGGTGTTTGGTATAGTGCACAGAGGGGGGTCTTTCGTATAGTGCACATAGGGGGGTATAGTTGCACAGAGAGGGGTGTTTGGTATAGTGCACAGAGGGGGGTCTTTCGTATAGTGCACAGAGGGGGGTGTTTGGTATAGTGCACAGAGGGGGGTCTTTTGTATAGTGCACAGAGGGGTGTTTGGTATAGTGCACAGAGGGGGGTCTTTCGTATAGTGCACAGAGGGGGGTGTTTGGTATAGTGCACAGAGGGGGGTCTTTCGTATAGTGCACAGAGGGGTGTTTGGTATAGTGCACAGAGGGGGGTCTTTCGTATAGTGCACAGAGGGGGGTGTTTGGTATAGTGCACAGAGGGGGGTATAGTGCACAGAGGGGGTGTTTGGTATAGTGCACAGAGGGGGGTCTTTCGTATAGTGCACAGAGGGGGGTGTTTGGTATAGTGCACAGAGGGGGGTGTTTGGTATAGTGCACAAAGGGGTGTTTGGTATAATGCACAGAGGGGGGTCTTTCGTATAGTGCACAGAGGGGGGTTTTGGTATAGTGCACAGAGGGGGGTGTTTGGTATAGTGCACAGAGGGGGGTCTTTCGTATAGTGCACAGAGGGGGGTGTTTGGTATAGTGCACAGAGGGGGTGTTTGGTATAGTGCACAGAGGGGGGTCTTTCGTATAGTGCACAGAGGGGTGTTTGGTATAGTGCACAGAGGGGGGTCTTTCGTATAGTGCACAGAGGGGGGTATAGTGCACAGAGAGGGGTGTTTGGTATAGTGCACAGAGGGGGGTCTTTCGTATAGTGCACATAGGGGGGTGTTTGGTATAGTGCACAGAGGGGGGTCTTTCGTATAGTGCACAGAGGGGTTGTTTGGTATAGTGCACAGAGGGGGTCTTTCGTATAGTGCACAGAGGGGGGTGTTTGGTATAGTGCACAGAGGGGGGTCTTTCGTATAGTGCACAGAGGGGTGTTTGGTATAGTGCACAGAGGGGGGTCTTTCGTATAGTGCACAGAGGGGGGTGTTTGGTATAGTGCACAGAGGGGGGTATAGTGCACAGTGCACAGAGGGGGGTGTTTGGTATAGTGCACAGAGGGGGGTCTTTCGTATAGTGCACAGAGGGGGTGTTTGGTATAGTGCACAGAGGGGGGTCTTTCGTATAGTGCACAGAGGGGGGTGTTTGGTATAGTGCACAGAGGGGGGTCTTTCGTATAGTGCACAGAGGGGTGTTTGGTATAGTGCACAGAGGGGGGTCTTTCGTATAGTGCACAGAGGGGGGTGTTTGGTATAGTGCACAGAGGGGGGTCTTTCGTATAGTGCACAGAGGGGGGTGTTTGGTATAGTGCACAGAGGGGGGTGTTTGGTATAGTGCACAGAGGGGGGTCTTTCGTATAGTGCACAGAGGGGGGTATAGTGCACAGAGAGGGGTGTTTGGTATAGTGCACAGAGGGGGGTCTTTCGTATAGTGCACAGAGGGGGGTGTTTGGTATAGTGCACAGAGGGGGGTCTTTCGTTATAGTGCACAGAGGGGTGTTTGGTATAGTGCACAGAGGGGGGTCTTTCGTATAGTGCACAGAGGGGGGTGTTTGGTATAGTGCACAGAGGGGGGTCTTTCGTATAGTGCACAGAGGGGTGTTTGGTATAGTGCACAGAGGGGGGTCTTTCGTATAGTGCACAGAGGGGGGTGTTTGGTATAGTGCACAGAGGGGGGGTATAGTGCAACAGAGGGGGGTGTTTGGTATAGTGCACAGAGGGGGGTCTTTCGTATAGTGCACAGAGGGGTGTTTGGTATAGTGCACAGAGGGGGGTCTTTCGTATAGTGCACAGAGGGGGGTGTTTAGTATAGTGCACAGAGGGGGGGTCTTTCGTATAGTGCACAGAGGGGGTGTTTGGTATAGTGCACAGAGGGGGGTCTTTCGTATAGTGCACAGAGGGGGGTGTTTGGTATAGTGCACAGAGGGGGGTCTTTCGTATAGTGCACAGAGGGGGGTGTTTGGTATAGTGCACAGAGGGGGGTGTTTGGTATAGTGCACAGAGGGGGGGTCTTTCGTATAGTGCACAGAGGGGGGTATAGTGCACAGAGAGGGGTGTTTGGTATAGTGCACAGAGGGGGGGTCTTTCGTATAGTGCACAGAGGGGGGTGTTTGGTATAGTGCACAGAGGGGGGGTCTTTCGTATAGTGCACAGAGGGGGTGTTTGGTATAGTGCACAGAGGGGGGGTCTTTCGTATAGTGCACAGAGGGGGGTGTTTGGTATAGTGCACAGAGGGGGGTCTTTCGTATAGTGCACAGAGGGGGGTGTTTGGTATAGTGCACAGAGGGGGGTCTTTCGTATAGTGCACAGAGGGGGGTGTTTGGTATAGTGCACAGAGGGGGGTATAGTGCACAGAGGGGGTGTTTGGTATAGTGCACAGAGGGGGGTCTTTCGTATAGTGCACAGAGGGGGGTGTTTGGTATAGTGCACAGGGGGGTGCTTGGTAAGTGCACAGAGGGGGGTGTTTGGTATAGTGCACAGAGGGGTGTTTGGTATAGTGCACAGAGGGGGGTCTTTCGTATAGTGCACAGAGGGGGGTTTTGGTATAGTGCACAGAGGGGGTGTTTGGTATAGTGCACAGAGGGGGGTCTTTCGTATAGTGCACAGAGGGGGGTGTTTGGTATAGTGCACAGAGGGGGGTCTTTCGTATAGTGCACAGAGGGGGTGTTTGGTATAGTGCACAGAGGGGGGTCTTTCGTATAGTGCACAGAGGGGGGGTATAGTGCACAGAGAGGGGTGTTTGGTATAGTGCACAGAGGGGGGTCTTTCGTATAGTGCACGAGAGGGGGGTGTTTGGTATAGTGCACAGAGGGGGGGTCTTTCGTATAGTGCACAGAGGGGTGTTTGGTATAGTGCACAGAGGGGGGGTCTTTCGTATAGTGCACAGAGGGGGGTGTTTGGTATAGTGCACAGAGGGGGGGTCTTTCGTATAGTGCACAGAGGGGTGTTTGGTATAGTGCACAGAGGGGGGTCTTTCGTATAGTGCACAGAGGGTGTTTGGTATAGTGCACAGAGGGGGTGTTTGGTATAGTGCACAGAGGGGGGTATAGTGCAACAGTGCACAGAGGGGGTGTTTGGTATAGTGCACAGAGGGGGGTCTTTCGTATAGTGCACAGAGGGGTGTTTGGTATAGTGCACAGAGGGGGGTCTTTCGTATAGTGCACAGAGGGGTGTTTGGTATAGTGCACAGAGGGGGGTCTTTCGTATAGTGCACAGAGGGGGGTGTTTGGTATAGTGCACAGAGGGGGGTCTTTCGCACAGTGCACAGAGGGGTGTTTGGTATAGTGCACAGAGGGGGGTCTTTCGTATAGTGCACAGAGGGGGTGTTTGGTATAGTGCACAGAGGGGGGTCTTTCGTATAGTGCACAGAGGGGGGTGTTTGGTATAGTGCACAGAGGGGGGTCTTTCGTATAGTGCACAGAGGGGTGTTTGGTATAGTGCACAGAGGGGGGTGTTTGGTATAGTGCACAGAGGGGGTCTTTCGTATAGTGCACAGAGGGGGGTGTTTGGTATAGTGCACAGAGGGGGGTGTTTGGTATAGTGCACAGAGGGGGGTCTTTCGTATAGTGCACAGAGGGGGGTATAGTGCACAGAGGGGGTGTTTGGTATAGTGCACAGAGGGGGGTCTTTCGTATAGTGCACAGAGGGGGGTGTTTGGTATAGTGCACAGAGGGGGGTCTTTCGTATAGTGCACAGAGGGGTGTTTGGTATAGTGCACAGAGGGGGGTCTTTCGTATAGTGCACAGAGGGGGGTATAGTGCAACAGTGCACAGAGGGGGGTGTTTGGTATAGTGCACAGAGGGGGGTGTTTGTATAGTGCACAGAGGGGGGTATAGTGCACAGAGGGGGTGTTTGTATAGTGCACAGAGGGGGGTCTTTCGTATAGTGCACAGAGGGGTGTTTGGTATAGTGCACAGAGGGGGGTCTTTCGTATAGTGCACGAGGGGGGTGTTTAGTATAGTGCACAGAGGGGGGTCTTTCGTATAGTGCACAGAGGGGTGTTTGGTATAGTGCACAGAGGGGGGTCTTTCGTATAGTGCACAGAGGGGGGTGTTTGGTATAGTGCACAGAGGGGGGTCTTTCGTATAGTGCACAGAGGGGGGTGTTTGGTATAGTGCACAGAGGGGGGTGTTTGGTATAGTGCACAGAGGGGGGTCTTTCGTATAGTGCACAGAGGGGGGTGTATAGTGCACAGAGAGGGGTGTTTGGTATAGTGCACAGAGGGGGGTCTTTCGTATAGTGCACAGAGGGGGGGTGTTTGGTATAGTGCACAGAGGGGGGTCTTTCGTATAGTGCACAGAGGGGGGTGTTTGGTATAGTGCACAGAGGGGGGTCTTTCGTATAGTGCACAGAGGGGTGTTTGGTATAGTGCACAGAGGGGGGTCTTTCGTATAGTGCACAGAGGGGGGTGTTTGGTATAGTGCACAGAGGGGGGTATAGTGCACAGAGGGGGGTGTTGGTATAGTGCACAGAGGGGGGTCTTTCGTATAGTGCACAGAGGGGGGTGTTTGGTATAGTGCACAGAGGGGGGTGCTTGGTATAGTGCACAGAGGGGGGTGTTTGGTATAGTGCACAGAGGGGTGTTTGGTATAGTGCACAGAGGGGGGTCTTTCGTATAGTGCACAGAGGGGGTGTTTGGTATAGTGCACAGAGGGGGGTGTTTGGTATAGTGCACAGAGGGGGGTCTTTCGTATAGTGCACAGAGGGGGGTGTTTGGTATAGTGCACAGAGGGGGGTCTTTCGTATAGTGCACAGAGGGGGTGTTTGGTATAGTGCACAGAGGGGGGTCTTTCGTATAGTGCACAGAGGGGGGTATAGTGCACAGAGAGGGGTGTTTGGTATAGTGCACAGAGGGGGGTCTTTCGTATAGTGCACAGAGGGGGGTGTTTGGTATAGTGCACAGAGGGGGGTCTTTCGTATAGTGCACAGAGGGGTGTTTGGTATAGTGCACAGAGGGGGGTCTTTCGTATAGTGCACAGAGGGGGGTGTTTGGTATAGTGCACAGAGGGGGGTCTTTCGTATAGTGCACAGAGGGGGTGTTTGGTATAGTGCACAGAGGGGGGTCTTTCGTATAGTGCACAGAGGGGGTGTTTGGTATAGTGCACAGAGGGGGGTTTTGTATAGTGCACAGGGGGGTATTGTCAAAGTGCACAGAGGGGGGTGTTTGGTATAGTGCACAGAGGGGGTCTTTCGTATAGTGCACAGAGGGGGGTCTTTCGTATAGTGCACAGAGGGGTGTTTGGTATAGTGCACAGAGGGGGGTCTTTCGTATAGTGCACAGAGGGGGGTGTTTGGTATAGTGCACAGAGGGGGGTCTTTCGTATAGTGCACAGAGGGGGTGTTTGGTATAGTGCACAGAGGGGGGTCTTTCGTATAGTGCACAGAGGGGTGTTTGGTATAGTGCACAGAGGGGGGTCTTTCGTATAGTGCACAGAGGGGGTGTTTGGTATAGTGCACAGAGGGGGGTCTTTCGTATAGTGCACAGAGGGGTGTTTGGTATAGTGCACAGAGGGGGGTGTTTGGTATAGTGCACAGAGGGGGGTCTTTCGTATAGTGCACAGAGGGGGGTGTTTGGTATAGTGCACAGAGGGGGGTGTTTGGTATAGTGCACAGAGGGGGGTCTTTCGTATAGTGCACAGAGGGGGGTTTGTATAGTGCACAGAGGGGGGTGTTTGGTATAGTGCACAGAGGGGGGTCTTTCGGTATAGTGCACAGAGGGGGGGTGTTTGGTATAGTGCACAGAGGGGGGTCTTTCGTATAGTGCACAGAGGGGGGTGTTTGGTATAGTGCACAGAGGGGGGTGTTTGGTATAGTGCACAGAGGGGGGTGTTTGGTATAGTGCACAGAGGGGGGTTAGTGCAAAGTGCACAGAGGGGGGTGTTTGGTATAGTGCACAGAGGGGGGTGTTTGGTATAGTGCACAGAGGGGGGTGTTTGGTATAGTGCACAGAGGGGGTGTTTCGTATAGTGCACAGAGGGGGTGTTTGGTATAGTGCACAGAGGGGGGTGTTTGTATAGTGCACAGAGGGGGGTGTTTGGTATAGTGCACAGAGGGGGGTGTTTGTATAGTGCACAGAGGGGTGTCTTCGGTATAGTGCACAGAGGGGGGTCTTTGGTATAGTGCACAGAGGGGGGTGCTTTCGTATAGTGCACAGAGGGGGGTCGTATAGTGCACAGAGAGGGGTGTTTGGTATAGTGCACAGAGGGGGGTCTTTCGTATAGTGCACAGAGGGGGGTGTTTGGTATAGTGCACAGAGGGGGGTCTTTTGTATAGTGCACAGAGGGGGTGTTTGGTATAGTGCACAGAGGGGGGTCTTTCGTATAGTGCACAGAGGGGGTGTTTGGTATAGTGCACAGAGGGGGGGTCTTTCGTATAGTGCACAGAGGGGTGTTTGGTATAGTGCACAGAGGGGGGTCTTTCGTATAGTGCACAGAGGGGGGTGTTTGGTATAGTGCACAGAGGGGGGTATAGTGCACAGAGGGGGTGTTTGGTATAGTGCACAGAGGGGGGTCTTTCGTATAGTGCACAGAGGGGGGTGTTTGGTATAGTGCACAGAGGGGGGTGTTTGGTATAGTGCACAGAGGGGGGTGTTTGGTATAGTGCACAAGAGGGGTGTTTGGTATAGTGCACAGAGGGGGGTCTTTCGTATAGTGCACAGAGGGGGGTGTTGGTATAGTGCACAGAGGGGGGTGTTTGGTATAGTGCACAGAGGGGGGTCTTTCGTATAGTGCACAGAGGGGGGTGTTTGGTATAGTGCACAGAGGGGGGTGTTTGGTATAGTGCACAGAGGGGGGTGTTTGGTATAGTGCACAGAGGGGGGTCTTTCGTATAGTGCACAGGGGGTATAGTGCACAGAGAGGGGTGTTTGGTATAGTGCACAGAGGGGGGTCTTTCGTATAGTGCACAGAGGGGGGTGTTTGGTATAGTGCACAGAGGGGGGTCTTTCGTATAGTGCACAGAGGGGGTGTTTGGTATAGTGCACAGAGGGGGGTCTTTCGTATAGTGCACAGAGGGGGGTGTTTGGTATAGTGCACAGAGGGGGGTCTTTCGTATAGTGCACAGAGGGGGTGTTTGGTATAGTGCACAGAGGGGGGTCTTTCGTATAGTGCACAGAGGGGGTGTTTGGGTATAGTGCACAGAGGGGGGTATAGTGCACAGTGCACAGAGGGGGGTGTTTGGTATAGTGCACAGAGGGGGGTCTTTCGTATAGTGCACAGAGGGGTGTTTGGTATAGTGCACAGAGGGGGGTCTTTCGTATAGTGCACAGAGGGGGTGTTTGGTATAGTGCACAGAGGGGGGTCTTTCGTATAGTGCACAGAGGGGTGTTTGGTATAGTGCACAGAGGGGGGTCTTTCGTATAGTGCACAGAGGGGGGTGTTTGGTATAGTGCACAGAGGGGGGTCTTTCGTATAGTGCACAGAGGGGGGTGTTTGGTATAGTGCACAGAGGGGGGTGTTTGGTATAGTGCACAGAGGGGGGTCTTCGTATAGTGCACAGAGGGGGTATAGTGCACAGAGAGGGGTGTTTGGTATAGTGCACAGAGGGGGGTCTTTCGTATAGTGCACAGAGGGGGGTGTTTGGTATAGTGCACAGAGGGGGGTCTTTCGTATAGTGCACAGAGGGGTGTTTGGTATAGTGCACAGAGGGGGGTCTTTCGTATAGTGCACAGAGGGGGTGTTTGGTATAGTGCACAGAGGGGGGTCTTTCGTATAGTGCACAGAGGGGGTATAGTGCACAGAGAGGGGTGTTTGGTATAGTGCACAGAGGGGGGTCTTTCGTATAGTGCACAGAGGGGGTGTTTGGTATAGTGCACAGAGGGGGGTCTTTCGTATAGTGCACAGAGGGGGTGTTTGGTATAGTGCACAGAGGGGGGTCTTTCGTATAGTGCACAGAGGGGGTGTTTGGTATAGTGCACAGAGGGGGGTCTTTCGTATAGTGCACAGAGGGGGTGTTTGGTATAGTGCACAGAGGGGGGTATAGTGCACAGTGCACAGAGGGGGGTGTTTGGTATAGTGCACAGAGGGGGGTCTTTCGTATAGTGCACAGAGGGGTGTTTGGTATAGTGCACAGAGGGGGGTCTTTCGTATAGTGCACAGAGGGGGTGTTTGGTATAGTGCACAGAGGGGGGTCTTTCGTATAGTGCACAGAGGGGGGGTGTTTGGTATAGTGCACAGAGGGGGGTCTTTCGTATAGTGCACAGAGGGGTGTTTGGTATAGTGCACAGAGGGGGGTCTTTTGTATAGTGCACAGAGGGGGGTGTTTGGTATAGTGCACAGAGGGGGGTATAGTGCACAGAGGGGGGTGTTTGGTATAGTGCACAGAGGGGGGTCTTTCGTATAGTGCACAGAGGGGTGTTTGGTATAGTGCACAGAGGGGGGTCTTTCGTATAGTGCACAGAGGGGGGTGTTTGGTATAGTGCACAGAGGGGGGTCTTTCGTATAGTGCACAGAGGGGTGTTTGGTATAGTGCACAGAGGGGGGTCTTTCGTATAGTGCACAGAGGGGGGTGTTTGGTATAGTGCACAGAGGGGGGTCTTTCGTATAGTGCACAGAGGGGGGTGTTTGGTATAGTGCACAGAGGGGGGTGTTTGGTATAGTGCACAGAGGGGGGTCTTTCGTATAGTGCACAGAGGGGGGTATAGTGCACAGAGAGGGGTGTTTGGTATAGTGCACAGAGGGGGGTCTTTCGTATAGTGCACAGAGGGGGGTGTTTGGTATAGTGCACAGAGGGGGGTCTTTCGTATAGTGCACAGAGGGGTGTTGGTATAGTGCACAGAGGGGGGTCTTTCGTATAGTGCACAGAGGGGGGTGTTTGGTATAGTGCACAGAGGGGGGTCTTTCGTATAGTGCACAGAGGGGTGTTTGGTATAGTGCACAGAGGGGGGTCTTTCGTATAGTGCACAGAGGGGGTGTTTTGGTATAGTGCACAGAGGGGGGTATAGTGCACAGAGGGGGGTGTTTGGTATAGTGCACAGAGGGGGGTCTTTCGTATAGTGCACAGAGGGGGGTGTTTGGTATAGTGCACAGAGGGGGGTGCTTGGTATAGTGCACAGAGGGGGGTGTTTGGTATAGTGCACAGAGGGGTGTTTGGTATAGTGCACAGAGGGGGGTCTTTCGTATAGTGCACAGAGGGGGGTGTTTGGTATAGTGCACAGAGGGGGGTGTTTGGTATAGTGCACAGAGGGGGGTCTTTCGTATAGTGCACAGAGGGGGGTGTTTGGTATAGTGCACAGAGGGGGGTCTTTCGTATAGTGCACAGAGGGGTGTTTGGTATAGTGCACAGAGGGGGGTCTTTCGTATAGTGCACAGAGGGGGGTATAGTGCACAGAGAGGGGTGTTTGGTATAGTGCACAGAGGGGGGTCTTTCGTATAGTGCACAGAGGGGGGTGTTTGGTATAGTGCACAGAGGGGGGTCTTTCGTATAGTGCACAGAGGGGTGTTTGGTATAGTGCACAGAGGGGGGTCTTTCGTATAGTGCACAGAGGGGGGTGTTTGGTATAGTGCACAGAGGGGGGGTCTTTCGTATAGTGCACAGAGGGGGGTGTTTGGTATAGTGCACAGAGGGGGGTATAGTGCACAGTGCACAGAGGGGGGTGTTTGGTATAGTGCACAGAGGGGGGTCTTTCGTATAGTGCACAGAGGGGTGTTTGGTATAGTGCACAGAGGGGGGTCTTTCGTATAGTGCACAGAGAGAGGGTGTTTGGTATAGTGCACAGAGGGGGGTCTTTCGTATAGTGCACAGAGGGGGGTGTTTGGTATAGTGCACAGAGGGGGGTCTTTCGTATAGTGCACAGAGGGGTGTTTGGTATAGTGCACAGAGGGGGGTCTTTCGTATAGTGCACAGAGGGGGGTGTTTGGTATAGTGCACAGAGGGGGGTCTTTCGTATAGTGCACAGAGGGGTGTTTGGTATAGTGCACAGAGGGGGGTCTTTCGTATAGTGCACAGAGGGGTGTTTGGTATAGTGCACAGAGGGGGTCTTTCGTATAGTGCACAGAGGGGGGTGTTTGGTATAGTGCACAGAGGGGGGTCTTTCGCACAGTGCACAGAGGGGGTGTTTGGTATAGTGCACAGAGGGGGGTCTTTCGTATAGTGCACAGAGGGGTGTTTGGTATAGTGCACAGAGGGGGGTCTTTCGTATAGTGCACAGAGGGGGGTGTTTGGTATAGTGCACAGAGGGGGGTCTTTCGTATAGTGCACAGAGGGGTGTTTGGTATAGTGCACAGAGGGGGGTCTTTCGTATAGTGCACAGAGGGGGGTGTTTGGTATAGTGCACAGAGGGGGGTCTTTCGTATAGTGCACAGAGGGGGGTGTTTGGTATAGTGCACAGAGGGGGGTGTTTGGTATAGTGCACAGAGGGGGGTCTTTCGTATAGTGCACAGAGGGGGGTTATAGTGCACAGAGAGGGGTGTTTGGTATAGTGCACAGAGGGGGGTCTTTCGTATAGTGCACAGAGGGGGGTGTTTGGTATAGTGCACAGAGGGGGGTCTTTCGTATAGTGCACAGAGGGGTGTTTGGTATAGTGCACAGAGGGGGGTCTTTCGTATAGTGCACAGAGGGGGGTGTTTGGTATAGTGCACAGAGGGGGGTCTTTCGTATAGTGCACAGAGGGGTGTTTGGTATAGTGCACAGAGGGGGGTCTTTCGTATAGTGCACAGAGGGGGGTGTTTGGTATAGTGCACAGAGGGGGGTATAGTGCACAGAGGGGGGTGTTTGGTATAGTGCACAGAGGGGTGTTTGGTATAGTGCACAGAGGGGGGTCTTTCGTATAGTGCACAGAGGGGGGTGTTTGGTATAGTGCACAGAGGGGGGTGTTTGGTATAGTGCACAGAGGGGGGTCTTTCGTATAGTGCACAGAGGGGGGTGTTTGGTATAGTGCACAGAGGGGGGTCTTTCGTATAGTGCACAGAGGGGTGTTTGGTATAGTGCACAGAGGGGGGTCTTTCGTATAGTGCACAGAGGGGGTATAGTGCACAGAGAGGGGTGTTTGGTATAGTGCACAGAGGGGGGTCTTTCGTATAGTGCACAGAGGGGGGTGTTTGGTATAGTGCACAGAGGGGGGTATAGTGCACAGTGCACAGAGGGGGGTGTTTGGTATAGTGCACAGAGGGGGGTCTTTCATATAGTGCACAGAGGGGTGTTTGGTATAGTGCACAGAGGGGGGTCTTTCGTATAGTGCACAGAGGGGGGTGTTTGGTATAGTGCACAGAGGGGGGTCTTTCGTATAGTGCACAGAGGGGTGTTTGGTATAGTGCACAGAGGGGGGTCTTTCGTATAGTGCACAGAGGGGGGTGTTTGGTATAGTGCACAGAGGGGGGTCTTTCGTATAGTGCACAGAGGGGTGTTTGGTATAGTGCACAGAGGGGGGTCTTTCGTATAGTGCACAGAGGGGGGTGTTTGGTATAGTGCACAGAGGGGGGTATAGTGCACAGAGGGGGGTGTTTGGTATAGTGCACAGAGGGGGGTCTTTCGTATAGTGCACAGAGGGGGGTCTTTCGTATAGTGCACAGAGGGGGGTGTTTGGTATAGTGCACAGAGGGGGGTGTTTGGTATAGTGCACAGAGGGGTGTTTGGTATAGTGCACAGAGGGGGGTCTTTCGTATAGTGCACAGAGGGGGGTGTTTGGTATAGTGCACAGAGGGGGGTCTTTCGTATAGTGCACAGAGGGGGGTGTTTGGTATAGTGCACAGAGGGGGGTGTTTGGTATAGTGCACAGAGGGGGGTCTTTCGTATAGTGCACAGAGGGGTGTTTGGTATAGTGCACAGAGGGGGGTCTTTCGTATAGTGCACAGAGGGGGGTATAGTGCACAGAGAGGGGTGTTTGGTATAGTGCACAGAGGGGGGTCTTTCGTATAGTGCACAGAGGGGTGTTTGGTATAGTGCACAGAGGGGGGTCTTTCGTATAGTGCACAGAGGGGTGTTTGGTATAGTGCACAGAGGGGGGTCTTTCGTATAGTGCACAGAGGGGGGTGTTTGGTATAGTGCACAGAGGGGGGTCTTTCGTATAGTGCACAGAGGGGTGTTTGGTATAGTGCACAGAGGGGGGTCTTTCGTATAGTGCACAGAGGGGGGTGTTTGGTATAGTGCACAGAGGGGGGTATAGTGCACAGTGCACAGAGGGGTGTTTGGTATAGTGCACAGAGGGGGGTCTTTCGTATAGTGCACAGAGGGGGGTGTTTGGTATAGTGCACAGAGGGGGGTCTTTCGTATAGTGCACAGAGGGGTGTTTGGTATAGTGCACAGAGGGGGGTCTTTCGTATAGTGCACAGAGGGGGGTGTTTGGTATAGTGCACAGAGGGGGGTGTTTGGTATAGTGCACAGAGGGGGGTCTTTCGTATAGTGCACAGAGGGGGGTATAGTGCACAGAGAGGGGTGTTTGGTATAGTGCACAGAGGGGGGTCTTTCGTATAGTGCACAGAGGGGGGTGTTTGGTATAGTGCACAGAGGGGGGTCTTTCGTATAGTGCACAGAGGGGTGTTTGGTATAGTGCACAGAGGGGGGTCTTTCGTATAGTGCACAGAGGGGTGTTTGGTATAGTGCACAGAGGGGGGTATAGTGCACAGTGCACAGAGGGGTGTTTGGTATAGTGCACAGAGGGGGGTCTTTCGTATAGTGCACAGAGGGGGGTGTTTGGTATAGTGCACAGAGGGGGGTCTTTCGTATAGTGCACAGAGGGGTGTTTGGTATAGTGCACAGAGGGGGGTCTTTCGTATAGTGCACAGAGGGGGGTGTTTGGTATAGTGCACAGAGGGGGGTGTTTGGTATAGTGCACAGAGGGGGGTCTTTCGTATAGTGCACAGAGGGGGGTATAGTGCACAGAGAGGGGTGTTTGGTATAGTGCACAGAGGGGGGTCTTTCGTATAGTGCACAGAGGGGGGTGTTTGGTATAGTGCACAGAGGGGGGTCTTTCGTATAGTGCACAGAGGGGTGTTTGGTATAGTGCACAGAGGGGGGTCTTTCGTATAGTGCACAGAGGGGTGTTTGGTATAGTGCACAGAGGGGGGTGTTTGGTATAGTGCACAGAGGGGGGTGTTTGGTATAGTGCACAGAGGGGGGTGTTTGGTATAGTGCACAGAGGGGTGTTTGGTATAGTGCACAGAGGGGGGTGTTTGGTATAGTGCACAGAGGGGGGTGTTTGGTATAGTGCACAGAGGGGGGGTTTGGTATAGTGGACAGAGGGGGGTGTTTGGTATAGTGCACAGAGGGGGGTGTTTGGTATAGTGCACAGAGGGGGGTGTTTGGTATAGTGCACAGAGGGGGGTGTTTGGTATAGTGCACAGAGGGGGGTGTTTGGTATAGTGCACAGAGGGGGGTCTTTCGTATAGTGCACAGAGGGGGGTGTTTGGTATAGTGCACAGAGGGGGGTCTTTCGTATAGTGCACAGAGGGGGGTGTTTGGTATAGTGCACAGAGGGGGGTGTTTGGTATAGTGCACAGAGGGGGGTGTTTGGTATAGTGCACAGAGAGGTGTTTGGTATAGTGCACAGAGGGGGGTGTTTGGTATAGTGCACATAGGGGGGTGTTTGGTATAGTGCACAGAGAGGTGTTTGCTATAGTGCACAGAGGGGTGTTTGGTATAGTGCACAGAGGGGTGTTTGGTATAGTGCACAGAGGGGGGTGTTTGGTATAGTGCACATAGGGGGGTGTTTGGTATAGTGCACAGAGAGGTGTTTGCTATAGTGCACAGAGGGGTGTTTGGTATAGTGCACAGAGGGGGGTGTTTGGTATAGTGCACAGAGGGGTGTTTGGTATATTGCACAGAGGGGGGTGTTTGGTATAGTGCACAGAGGGGGGTGTTTGGTATAGTGCACAGAGGGGGGTGTTTGGTATAGTGCACAGAGGGGTGTTTGGTATAGTGCACAGAGGGGGGTGTTTGGTATAGTGCACAGAGGGGTGTTTGGTATAGTGCACAGAGGGGTGTTTGGTATAGTGCACAGAGCGGGGTGTTTGGTATAGTGCACAGAGGGGGGTGTTTGGTATAGTGCACAGAGGGGGGTGTTTGGTATAGTGCACAGAGGGGTGTTTGGTATAGTGCACAGAGGGGGGTGTTTGGTATAGTGCACAGAGGGGGGTGTTTGGTATAGTGCACAGAGGGGGGTGTTTGGTATAGTGCACAGAGGGGGGTGTTTGGTATAGTGCACAGAGGGGGGTGTTTGGTATAGTGCACAGAGGGGGGTGTTTGGTATAGTGCACAGAGGGGGGTCTTTCGTATAGTGCACAGAGGGGGGTGTTTGGTATAGTGCACAGAGGGGGGTGTTTGGTATAGTGCACAGAGGGGTGTTTGGTATAGTGCACAGAGGGGGGTGTTTGGTATAGGGCACAGAGGGGGGTGTTTGGTATAGTGCACAGAGGGGGGTGTTTGGTATAGTGCACAGAGGGGTGTTTGGTATAGTGCACAGAGGGGGGTGTTTGGTATAGGGCACAGAGGGGGGTGTTTGGTATAGTGCACAGAGGGGGGTGTTTGGTATAGGGCACAGAGGGGGGTGTTTGGTATAGGGCACAGAGGGGGGTGTTTGGTATAGTGCACAGAGGGGGGTGTTTGGTATAGTGCACAGAGGGGGGTGTTTGGTATAGTGCACAGAGGGGTGTTTGGTATAGTGCACAGAGGGGGGTGTTTGGTATAGTGCACAGAGGGGGGTGTTTGGTATAGTGCACAGCGGGGGGTGTTTGGTATAGTGCACAGAGGGGGTGTTTGGTATAGTGCACAGAGGGGGGTGTTTGGTATAGTGCACAGAGGGGGGTGTTTGGTATAGTGCACAGATAGGTGTTTGGTATAGTGCACAGAGGGGGGTGTTTGGTATAGTGCACAGAGGGGGGTGTTTGGTATAGTGCACAGAGAGGTGTTTGGTATAGTGCACAGAGGGGGGTCTTTCGTATAGTGCACAGAGGGGTGTTTGGTATAGTGCACAGAGGGGGGTCTTTCGTATAGTGCACAGAGGGGGGTGTTTGGTATAGTGCACAGAGGGGGGTCTTTCGTATAGTGCACAGAGGGGTGTTTGGTATAGTGCACAGAGGGGGGTCTTTCGTATAGTGCACAGAGGGGGGTGTTTGGTATAGTGCACAGAGGGGGGTATAGTGCACAGTGCACAGAGGGGGGTGTTTGGTATAGTGCACAGAGGGGTCTTTCGTATAGTGCACAGAGGGGTGTTTGGTATAGTGCACAGAGGGGGGTCTTTCGTATAGTGCACAGAGGGGGGTGTTTGGTATAGTGCACAGAGGGGGGTCTTTCGTATAGTGCACAGAGGGGGGTGTTTGGTATAGTGCACAGAGGGGGGTGTTTGGTATAGTGCCAAGGTCTAGGCAAAAAACAAAAGGTGACCGAGCCTTTGCAGTGGCTGCCCCTAAACTGTGGAACAGTCTTCCATTACAAATTAGGTCTGCTCAGACCCTAGGGAATTTTAAGGCTCAGCTAAAGACTCACCTATTTTCTTGGCGTTTTGAGGCTTAGTAAGCCATATATCCCTGGTCGTGTCGTGATTGTTTTTAATGTATTGCAGCTTCTGAATTTGTGTATACACTGTATTTGTAATCTTTTGTATTTCTTAGTTTTTTATATTGTTTTAATGTATTGCAGCTTCTGATTGTGTGTATACTGTATTTTGTATATATTCTTTTGTATTTCGCAGTTTTTATATTGTATTTTTAGTATTTCTCTGTGTTATATTGTGAAGCACTTTGGTACAACTTCCGTTGGTTTTAAATGTGCTATATAAATTCTCATTTCCACCTTTATTTAAAATCGTAAGCATCTGAGGTTTCCCTCATTTACAGAAACGACGATTGTACAGAACATAATAAAAACAATATTCACAGACATTTAAACACCAGAGTAAAACAATTTAAAACGTTTAAAAATAATTTTAAAATATCAACTAAAACAGTTACAGGTAGTCACACAATGGTCTGAAATCATACATTTAAACATTCCAAGGGAAGGGAGAACCTCCAATTTTAGCGCGAGTTAAATAAAGTTGACCTTGACCTAGATTGAAGAACCTACAAATTCCAAAATGCTGAGAAGGGGGCAATTTTGTACTTGCCATATTTCATAGGAGGAGGGAGGAGGGAGGATATGAGATGAGAGGAGAGAGGAAGAGAGGAGGGGAGGAGAGATGGAGGGAGGGATGATATGAGAGGAGAGAGGAAAGGAGGAGGGGAGAGGGAGGAGGGGAGGATACGAGATGAGAGGAGAAAGGAAGGGAGGAGGGGAGATGGGAGGAGGGGAGGATATGAGAGGAGGGAGGGATGATATGAGATGAAAGGAGGAGAGAGGGAGGGAGGAGGGGAGGATATTAGAGTAGAGGAGGAGAGGAAGGGAGGAAGATGCCAACATGATTCTCAAGCCGACCTAGAAGAATCGAATGATCGATAGTGAATATGTAATCTATTATATTGTCCTGCCTTTTATATGGACCCTGAGTGCATAATGAAATGTAGATTGATTGACATCCATGAGGTGTTTAGGAATGATACAAATTAAGAACAAAATTACTTTAAATAATGTAAATAAAGTAGTAAAACGATCACCTCTGGCAAGCTTGTCTATGTCCAGCAGACCACCCTTGTTGCCACTGGTGATGGGAAGCGTGTGGACGTATGGACAATCCACTAGGGTTTTCTCTAGACGTTGACACAAAGATGCCCAAAACAAAATCATCATGGTGGACGCAGTGGATTATTTGCCAAAAAACTAAATGCTAAATTACAGCAGGTTAAGAGAAAAAAGATACCTTCATGTCATGGTTATAATGGACTGAAAATCTGCCAAACTTATTTTTGTTGTACTGTAACGTTACTTGTGATGTATAATGACAGCTAATCTAATGAGAAAACCTCCACTTCCTAACAAGTTGAAATAAAGGTTTGAAACGGGGAAAAAAGAAATGTTAGCTTTAGGCGTGTTTACTTAGTTTGTCTTACTTTCACACTAAACTCAGAGTCTCTTCTAAGGTAGCTCTCCAAACCATGCAACGTAAAATATGATTGTTCTCAGAACAGAACAATCACAAACTGAGAAGGTTTGGTCAAGGTTTAAGCAAACAACACATTGGATATGTGACATGTTAAAATATGACTTACCAAAGAGCAGATAACTTTGCGTCGTTCCAGATGTGAAAATGGCAGCTGTGTGGATAATTATATGTACTGAGCACCAATATGTAGGATCGTTTTACTTTTATGTAATGATGTAGGATAGTTCTATGTACTGATCACAGACATGTAGCCAGGATAGTTCATTTATATGTACTTATGTTAATTTACGTATCGTAAATGTCTATCGTTGCTTACTTTATCCATTTTGATTGGAAGCTGGAATCAAAATGCTTGAATCTTCCGAGAGATTGTATCGCAAGCTCCGTAGACCTGTGTCAAGCTAGCGACAACAACCGTTGTTTCCGTTAATATGGCCATTTGAATATCACCAAAGCCTAAACACCAAAAACACGTAGTCCATAGTAAACTATAGCTCAATACAGCAGAAAGAGCAGTATACCATCACTTGTAAAAGGTGTAAGACATTTTAAAACATTGCCTACCTGGTGTTTGGGGCTCGCTATCAATGATGACACTCATTGTGTTTCAGACTCGCATCCTGTCGAGCTCCGTGCATAAATGAATACTAGCCAGTCTGCTTCTACACTCTTGAGAGCGCCCTCTGCTGGAGGTATCGTAACATCTCTCTTCACATAAACTGAAAGCATAATGTTTCTTTTAGACTAACCACAGCTGTGTCTCTTAGACAGTGACTAACTCAAATAGTGTATTCCTGGGTTATGATAACATCCCATAACCTTAACATCAACCTTAAGCTTACCCCACATTTTGCATAAAACTAAATATTATACTGTATACTTATGGCACATGCATGAGATGGTCTATTTTAAAAGGTAACATTCTGAAGTTTCTTACACAATAAAGAAAAATCACTTTGAGTGCTAATGTATTAGAGAAACAGAGGTTTGAACACAGTGAAATAAAATATTTTCTCCTTACTTTTGTGTTGACTTGCTGCCAGATGCTTGTTTTTGGGTTCCAGCTGAGAGGGAGCTGGAATACATAATGGTTCCATAGCCTGAAGTCGTAGTACAAGTTTATTAAAATCCCACAGAAAATGAGTGTTTGACAAAGGGTTTTGTAATGTGTGTACCGCAATAATTCAGCGTGATTGTTCAAAATGGCTGTCCACTTCCATTAATTCAGACGCGCGAGTCAAAACATAGAACAGTTAGTCTTCTTCTGCCCCCTTCTCATTCGGAGCAGACGATCATAATTTGCCATTTTTACCGGTACACACATTACAAAAAACAAATTTTCCATGAGACTTTTATAAGCTTTGGACCTGTACTACAGGCTATGGAACCATTATGTTTTCCAGCTCCTACCTCTCAGCTGGAACTTAAAAACAGGTAAAAAGAAAATGTGAGTACACAAAACGATTACTTCAGTGTGTTCAAACCTCTGTTACTCTATTTCATTAGCACTCAAAGTGATCTTTCTTTATTGTGTAAGAAACTTCAGAATGTTACCTTTCAAAAGAGAAAAGTATAAAGTATAATACAGCGCAAATTACTTTGGGTATGCAATGGGGGAAAATGTAATAAACTAGCCCCATTTTTGCCCGATCCTTAAGAGCTTAACATGCTGAACAAAAATATCCAGGGAAAAGGAAGCATGGCCTTCAGATGCTGGAGAATGTTTTGGCGTTTGAGCGCAACATGACAATGTTTGCCAGAGATGTACAGAAAGGTTCATTCTCTCACTTCCCCTCCATGAGAGAGTTCAAAGAAGCACACAGCCACATCAATTGTGAGAACTTACAGCATGCGATCATCGAAATGCAAACTGCATTTGGACAGATTCAGTGATTTTATAAAGGAAAAAACACATTATCCAAATCCCCCCCCCCCCCCACCCGACCCCCTCCAATGTACAGTTTCTTCCCCTTCGGGTGTATATATTTTTTTATGATCTCTTATTCTTACACAGTACTGTATATCCAGTGTTTCCTCTGAAACAAAATTCAGCAGCGGTGCTGTGCCTCTAGGGGGGTCCCCCGGATTAATTTTTTTACATTTTAAAGTTAAATGCATCAATCTGGTGCACTTTGAGAGCAAAATAAAGAGGCTAGATCTATGATGAACTTTGTGCTCAAAACACAAAATCGACTAGACTGCAGTGCTTTCTCCCTGCAGCCTTTTCCTCAGGTCAGTCTTTTACATTAAGCACCCCCCACAGCCCAAATTAAATGATAAAAAAATAATATAAATATATATATATATATATATATATATATATATATATATATATATATATATATATATATATATATATATATATATATATTATAATAATTATTATTATTATTTAAAATTTTTTTAATTAATAGTCTAGTTCATAGCAGCAGCGGTCCTAATTCAGCAGCGGTGCAGCGGCACTGCTGAATGCATATAGGGGAAACACTGATATCTGTATGTCATAAATGTATTGATGAATTGAAAATGGGGGACCCTGATGTAAACAAGATGAAAGTCTGGTCTGCATCCCCCACTATCAATGCCGGCCTTGTTTACCTTTTTACCCCGTTGAATGCCATCATCCACTTCAATGTTAGCATTAAAAACATGCATAAACTATGTTTTAAATTTGTGTCTAATCTGCCCATCGCTTATCAATTACTTGTTTGCAGTCAACATTGTCGAAACGGATTGTTTTTTAATTAGTTCATATCCTTTTTATAACATTTCGAAAAGCTATCGTTCTCTCGAATTTTTTTGGAAAATTGAAAGATTCCCCCATAAACTGCATTTATTGGAATATTCTCGAATACACTAGACACGTTGTCATTTGTCGGCCTATTTATGAATAGTTTTCAAATAAACGCTAGATTATCGATAGTATGTGTGTACTTATGCACGCTATAGAGGCGGGCTGAAAAATCTATTATCCATTTCCTCAAGATCACACACACACACACGCACACACATACGGGACATGCTGTTATCTCAGTGAATACAGCTCCGATTACCCCAAGACTGGTATCATAGACTCCTTACCTTAGATCAGATGTTCTCCAAAAAGATTATTCCAATTCCTGATCGCCATTCCAAATATCGATCGCGTTTATTGATTGATTATTGGCTGCTGTAAATATATATTCCAGGCTGCTTTCCGTCTCGCGATCAGATCCCTCATCATCAGACGGCTCGCCAGCACAGTGGAGCCAGTTGGCTCCACCTCTACAGATCCCACAGGGATCTCCCAGTATAATTGACTGACCTGCAGTTATACAGGGATAGACGATAGGGGGCGGTTTTTTCCCATCGGAGCTCCTGGAGGGGCTGCTGTACCAACGGGAGACTTGGTTGATGAAATATGAATTCAGATCGCTAATAAAAAAATCAAACGACAAATCGCGTCATCGGCACTCAACGGGGGGCATGATAAGACGACAATTCTTGTCGTCTGCATTCAAAGTGTTGTAACAATTGTTTGTATTGAGCCGTACTGTATTGTACCCATTCTGCGATCTGTTAATAAAGTTTTCAATCAATCAATCAATCACTCAGAGCAGCGACACTGATTGGCTGAGCATCGAGTCCCTGAGCGGGTACGACGACACCTGACAAACCGAGGCTGAGTTTCTCTAAAGCATCTCAGCGCAAAATATTCTATTGTCTTGTAATTGTATTAATTTGCCTTTCTTGCACCAATTTACAATCTAGGATTGTAGATAGTATTGGAAAACCGTTGATTGTCAAAGAGACAAAGCCATTTTGAAGAAAGCGGCTTGTCTCTTAGAATCGTCACGCTCCTTGTTTGTACCTGATGTAGCAACACGTTTAATTTAACTTGAGCCAGTGCCGTCCAGTACAGCGTTAACTTGTCTAGTTCTCTAGTAACGATGTGTCTGTGTACATTATTTAATATGTACCGTAGTTTTCGGACTATAAGCCGCGGCTTTTCCCCCCATTTTTCGACCCTGCGGCTTATATAACGGTGCGGCTTATATGTGGACAAAACCCGAACATCGAAATATTGAAATGTTATTTATCTGTTCCCTTATTTTCTAAACTTAATACAACTTGTAAATGAGTTAATTCTTGTTATTTGTCCGACAGTATTGTGTCCCAATGGGAGTCATTCTCTGTAGAGGTGGGAGTCATTCTCTGTAGAGGTGGGAGTCATTCTCTGTAGAGGTGGGAACTTAAAGCTCAATATAAGAGGCCATGCACCACCACCCATAGAATCGAGAAAGAGCAATCAATCTGTCAATCCTTTCCGTGTCCGGGCCGGGTGAGGTTTCCCGTGTCGAGTCAAATTAAGCCGCAGGCTCCACTCCTTACATATGGTAATTAAACATTAAAACACATGCAGCTTATAGTCCAGTGCGGTTTATATATGTACACATCATTCAATTTAGCTGCTGCGGCTTATAGTGCGAAAAGTACGGTATGTTCTGAAGGTCCAGATTAACACTGAAAGTCTGCGTTTATTATTTTGTATAACTTATATATTGTTTATATATATATAAGATATATATCTTTACGTCATCTGTTTGCCTAACAGTATTCTTCATTTCGCTTATTGTGTCCCATTCTTGACGCTGTAGGCGCCAGCGCGCGCCCCCTAGACATGTTTTCTAGACATGTTCAGACATGTTCAGACAAGCCCAGAGAAAGCGCATTGATTCTGTACAGGTGAACAGGCTGAGCCCAACAGGGAACCAGATAGAGTATATTGTGTAGACGGTGCAAGCAGCAGCAGCAGCAGTAGCATAACAGGAAAACTAGCAGAGCGAGAGTGAAAGACGTCTGGGACAGTTGTACACAGACCAATAGCAGTGTATCGTTATAGAGAGCTAATGGCTAATTAGATACCACTATAATATTGTCGAGCCATTATTGGCACAGTATAGTGACTTGTGTAAGCGAAGTAACGTGGAGAGACGTATAGTTAAACCCAGCGACGTGTGGATATAACTACTCATTGGAGACCGTCTGTGGGTTAGTTTCAAGTACAAACGAAGCTAACTAGCTACCATCTATGCCAAAAGGCTTTTGGATTAATAGCTATTAACCCTGCCATCGAGCGCTAGGAATACAAGGACCGGTTCCGTACGAGACCCCTTCTTCCAGCGACGACAGGATTATCCGACCAGTCTACAGTTTCTCTGGAGCAGGAGCTCTAGAGAGAACCAACCGTCTCCAGCCACCTTCTTGCTTTTCCCTGTATTGCCTCGTTTCGTCTCACTCCCTTCAGAACTCCACCGGTCGAGTATCCGTAGTCTAGGAACCATTCGTTACCGTTGACTTTGTTGCACTGACATTCTAGTATTAAAGGAGAACCGTGATAACTAATATGTATGTTTGCTATTAACATTAAAATGATTGTTTAACTTGTATCCCTGTCCCCGCGCAGTCAATTGAGTGTCCGCCATTTTGTCTAACTGTACTGTCTGGCTATTAATATTCTTTAGTAGTGGTTTAATCTAAACAATCTTTAATACAGTCAGGGTTGTGTAGCCCCTTAGCTACAATTGGTCCTTCGAGCCGTAGGGTATCAGTAATAATAATAATATTAGTGATAATATGGCCAGCGGCGGACACTCTCCAATCGACTCTCCCCCATTAGAGCGCCCTAGGCGCCAGCGTCAGCCCCCTCCCCACTTGGAGAACTACGCTGTAGATTTACCTCCTAGCTTATCTACGAGGACGTTAAGCAAGGATAACATTAGTAGCTCAAGTATGCCCAACCTTATCGACCTGTCAACCCCAGAGGTAGAGACCCAAGCTAGTTTAAGTGAAACTGACTTAGCTTACGGGGGGAGACAAGCGGGGCATGACTTGACTATACCCATAGAACGCCGCGCCCCCGAGATGGACCTCGGAGCGCAAGAAGGTAAAGAACGCGCCCCAGAGATGGACCTCGGAGCGCAAGAAGGTAAAGAATGCGCCCCCGAGATGGACCTCGGAGCGCACCAGAGTAAAGAGCACCGCGCCCCCGAGATGGACCTCGGAGCGCGGGAGAAGACAAAGTACAGCGCCCCCGAGATGGACCTCGGAGCGCGTGAGGAGACCAGGTCACCGCCAAGCCCTGCCAACTCCAAATCACCATCATCAGCGTCATCCCCAAGCGAGGCCGACCAGAGGCTAGCGCAAGTCCTGATCGCCACGATAACCGCTTCAGCGGAAAGAGATTGTCTCCAGGCGCAACAAGAAAGTGAGCGTGAACATTCCAGAGTGGAAGAGAGACGCCTCCAGGCGCAACAAGAGGGTGAGCGTGCCCGTCTCCAGGCGCAACAAAAGGGTGAGCGTGCCTGTCTCCAGGCGCAACGAGAGAGTGAGCGCGAACATCTCAGACTGGAAGAGAGTCGCCTCCAGGCTGACGCCACGATGACCATCAGACTGGAAGAGAGGCGCCTCCAGGCTGAAGAAAACATGGAGCGAGACCGCGTCAATGCGCAGCGCGACGCAGCCAATGCGCAGCGCGAGGCGGAACGAGACCGTCTACAAGCACAAATGATGGAGCAAGCGCTCCAGAGGGTGACTCCCCACTCTTCCACCCGGAGCTCCCGGAGATCATCACGACACGGGTCGAGGGCACCTTCCCCTCCCCGCCAAAGCTACACGGGACCCCGCCTACGGGAAGAACCTGCTTACGTTGCAGAGCAGCTAGCCGAGCGACTACAAAACCTGACGGAGGACGAGGGAGGACAGAAAGCCCACCCGCACCACCCCATCTCAGACCAGGAGGCTCAGCGCAGCCCCGGTCTCAGTCCCGACACGCTGCGTTATGAATCCCCAACACGTCCCAGTGGGGAGTTCGAGCACCAGACGGCACCGAGGAATAGTGCCTGGGAACCCAGCCCCTGGTTCCCGCCCAGCACGAAGTGACTTGCCAAGGATGCCTCTCCCCCCACGTGCGTCAGTGTCACAGCCATCCATGGCATCCTACATTGCGACACCCACATTCCCAGACTTCACAAGAGAAGACCGAGCGCAGTATACCGAGCTGCGTATGTGCCTAGAGACAATTATGTCCGGAGTACAGGACGAGTCATACAAGTATGCCATTCTCCTTAAGCACCTCAAGGTAACTAGAGCGCACAACATAGCGCTGGCATACTCCAATTCACAAACTCCCTATTCCGACGCCCTGGTTGCCCTCGACGCACGTTACGGACGTACATGGGACTATGTCATTCAGGAGATACGTGAGATCGAACGTCTCCCCCCAGCTAAAGACAACCGAGCCCTGGACGACCTATCTGTCAAAGTACAATCCCTGGTAGGGATGCTCGGGTCCCAACGGGAGAAGGGGATGTACGAGTTGTACGCCAACTCCAACGTGGAGCGCATATTGGAGAAGCTCCCCCCATTCCGCCAAGAACGTTTTCGGCGGCAAAGAAACTACCGTGACCCGAATGGCCCAGAACAGTCACTCCTGGACTTTGCTGACTTCCTAGCCAGGGAGGTTAGCAGCCTAAGAATTGACACCTTTGCATGGGGTGGCTCGAACATTAAAGAGGGACCGAGAAGGTTTAATGACCAAAGCAGGCCCATCACCGTGATGCACCAGGCCGAGTCGGTGTCACGACAGAAGAGTCACAACCCCCCCGCCAAGGGAAAATGGAAGATCGCATGTCAATACTGCGACAACGAACACTGGCTGTCACAGTGCGACGCATTCAAGAAACTGACCACCGTCGAAGTAAGTCAGTGGATTAAAGCTAACCGCCGCTGCTTCCGCTGCGCGTGCGGCCACATGGCAGCAGAATGCCGCCTTAAGAAGAAGTGTGGCAAGTGTGACGGCGCTCACCTCGAAGCACTGCACGACAGCAACAAGCGAAACCCCGCCCCACAAAGCAGCTCGAGAGCAGAAGTACTCTACATCGACCCCGCGAAGAGTGGGAGCTCCAGAGTGCTCCTCAAGGTGGTACGAGTACTCCTCAGTCACGGGGACAAGGTACTCGACACCTACGCCGTCCTCGACGACGGGTCAGAGAAGACCCTCCTCCTCGCCTCCGCCGTGACCCAGTTGGACCTGCGGGGTCCAGAGGAGACCATGACCCTCCGTACCATTCGTCGAGACTTAAAGACAATCAAAGGTGAAAACGTCTCGTTCACCATTGCAGCGATCGACCAGCCCGAGAAGCGGTACAGCATCAGCAAGGCGTTCACAAGCTACGACATAGGTTTGTCATGCTATGATTACCCCATCCCACAGCTGAGGGAAAAGTACGACCACCTACGCCAACTGCCCATACCGCTCATCAGCGGCGCTACACCGACCCTACTCATTGGCTCCGACCACGCGGACCTCATAATCCCAACTGATGCGGTCCACATCGGACCCAGAGGATGCCCAGCCGCGGTTAAGACCCGACTGGGATGGACGCTCCAGGGCCCCCTCTCCGGGCCTTCCAGCCGACCAACACGCTGCCTTTACACCAAGGTGAGCGACACAGACAACACCCTCCTACAGCACGTTGAGAGGCTATGGACACTAGACTCGCTGCCATTCAAGAACGAACGCAAGATGGTTCGATCCAAAGAGGACAAGTATGCCATAGCTCTACTCGAGCAGAAGACTACGAGGATCGAGGTCGACGGAGTGCTAAGATACGCGACCCCACTCTTGAGGCGGGAAGGGATGCCTACTCTGCATGTGCCTAAGGGAGCGACGCACCACTACCTACAGAGCACTGAGCGGCGCCTCGCCAAGGATCCCCCCGAAGCAACAATATATCGCACCGAGATCGCGAAGCTGGTAACAGCCGGCCACATAAAGAAAATCGATGACCACGAGGCAGAAAGGACGACAGAGTCATGGTACGCGCCCCACCACAAGGTCACCCACAACGGAAAGAACCGCATCGTGTTCAATTGCAGTTATCAGATTGGACAGCAGAATCTGAATAACCTACTCCTGCCCGGCCCGACACTCGGACCCTCCCTCCTCGGCGTCCTGATACACTTTCGTCAGGACAAAGTGGCCATCAGCGGCGACATCAAGGGGATGTTCCTACAAGTCCGACTGATGGAGGAAGACAAGCCTCTACTGAGGTTTCTGTGGAGAGAGAGGCTCGACGACGAACAACCCTCGATATACCAATGGGAGGTACTCCCATTCGGCACCACCTGCAGCCCGTGCTGCGCCACGTTCGCGTTACAGAAGCACGTGGCCGAAGACCCCGGAGCCGACGATGATGTCCGACACAGCGTGGAAAGAAGTTTCTATGTGGACAACTGCCTACAGAGCGTATCCACGCCAGAAGAAGCACAGAGCATCCTACTGAAGCTACGAGCTTCATTAGCCAAAGGTGGATTCGACCTCCGACAGTGGGCCAGTAGCGACCCTCAAGTTCTCCGGCGCCTCCCCCCAGAGACCAAGGCCGCGAGCAGCGAGACCTGGATGGCGCACACCCCAGGCGAAGCGCAAGAGATGACCCTGGGCCTCGTCTGGCGCTTCAAGAAGGACTCGCTTCACTACCGACACACACCTCTGAGGACGGATCAGGAGACGTCCACGACTAGACTGACCACTCGGCGGAGTGTGTACCGAACACTCGCCAGCCAGTACGACCCAATGGGATGTATCCTCCCCTACACCACCCGGGCGAAGATGCTGGTGAGAGAACTGTGGGACAAGGAGCAGGGCTGGGACGACCCCATACCCGAGCACCTGGCTACCACATGGAGAGAGTGGGAGGATGAACTTGTCTTACTCCGCGAGGTGGCCATCCCGCGGAGTTACTTCCCCCCTACCGTGCGACTGGAGAAGTGTCAGACAGACCTGCACGTCTTCAGCGACGCCTCAGAAGTGGCGTACGGATCAGTGGCCTACCTGAGGGCTCAAGAAGAGGGAGTTCTGAACTCCAAGCCCCTCGGCTATGTTCCAAGTGACGTAGCTGACATCGAACCCATCACCCCAAACCACCTCTTGATGGGGCGGCCGGATCCGGCCCTTTCTCAGACGGTGTACAGACAGGACGGGATGAACGGACGGAGAATGTGGAGACACAGCCAAGTACTGGCCGACCAGTCTTGGGCCCGCTTCCTCCTACACTACCTACCCTCCCTTCAAGCCCGTCAGAAGTGGGTTAAAGACAGGGACAACCTGACCGTGGGTACTGTGGGATAAAATCAATTTATTTATATCCCTAGATACATGTATTTTATGTCTTCCTATTCTGTGGCCAAACTGAGGTGTCACAATCTATTATTTACCGGAAGGGTCAGTGCAGCTGTTGGTAAAAAGCCACACAGCCCCAAGAACTGATGAGGTGACGGTTTTGGCTGACCACTGACAGGGAGCATTGTCAGGATCTAGAATAATGTATAATACCTATGAATCAATCCATTTATCTATTGTAAGAACCATAAGATATCTACAAATGTGTGTACCATTAAAATGTGTTATTATGATATGGTATTAAAACAGGCCTATGTGTCACCATGACCCCAGCTGTCTGAAACTACCAGGAGACAGATGTAATTCTAGACCCTTGTCATTTCAACTGGTTACCTTATATAGACATTGTTTAAAGTCCAGAACCTTTCTTCATGCTAATTTGGAAGAAAGCCACCTCATTCGCTCAGAACACCAACCAGCTGACTATAAAAATGACAATGTGATTCGGACCGGCCAGATTTTCTGCTCGGCCTTCACCAAAGCTAAGTTGAATTCTCCACTCTCAGCTGTTTGTGTAAATACTCTGTAATATTGAATATTCACTCTGTAATAAATATTTGATTGCTAACACCCTCTCCTCATCTTTCAAGGTCAATAAAAGAATATGCCTTATCAGATGGTGACCCTGACGTGATTGACCTTGACGTTAAGGACGGACGAAAGGCAACTGGCGAACACTCGTAGAAACGGATCCATATAAAAACAGTGAGCCAGAGCCTGTTTAAACTCAAAATCTGCATAGATTAACTATTGTACATTATAATCTACGAGTGTTGGTCAGAGGCCCTGTCCGTGGGGTGATTTCTATAATTGGCTTAAGCAAAATGGACATATCAGCAAAGGAGTGAATAGACAATATTACAACCCCGGGTTTTCTTATTTTCTATTTTTAAGTCCTGTCGAAGGCCTGCAGCAGTACAATTAAGAAATCTCTCCAGAGGTCTATAGGAAAAGACCATAGTGTAAACAAAAGACCTTAGGGCCTGGCTGTAATACAGGGACTTGAATCCTGCCAGAGTTATTAGTAGACAAAAAAATAGGATTGCTGTTCTGGAATGCGTTGGAATTACGAGCAGATTACGAGCGAGCGATTGATCTGCCTCGCTTAGTCCTGTATTAGTCTCTAAATTGCGTCAGCCAACAATCCTAGTCTGCAAAATAAGCTTAGTTCGATTAAAAAGGTTAGTGATAATCTTGATAATCTTAACTGCATGACGTGTAAACAGAGAGTAATTGGGTAGGTATTATTATATGTTCTGATGGTGTGAGCAATGGCTCAGAAGCAGTGGTTTTTAAACCTAACAGTGTCTATGCCTTGAAAACTCATGGAGTTCTCAAGATCAGGTTACATTGCAGTGATTAGGGAAGGGTGGGTTAAAAGACAAATCTCAACAAGAAAGACTGGATGAAATAGACATTCTTGATGTATTTGATTCTATCAAATATTAATAGAATTGAAGTCAAAAGCATTCAGAGGTTTCAAGATTTACACAGGGGAAAGGGGGGAATAGCATGTAGGCTTGACTGGCGAATTGGCATAAGTTGGCATAAGTTGTTGTCTTTCCTAACAAGCAAACACACACACACACACACACACACACACACACACACACACACACACACACACACACACACACACCCACACACACACAGGGCATTATTGCCCTTAGCGCCTATAGTGCAAACGGATTACATATAGGAACACACATCTATAGCATGACAGTGAGATTCATGGTATGACTGTATGAGTCTGGAATACATGGTGGGGGAATGCATGGTGGGTGTGAATAAATGTTGTTGGGTGTGAATAAATGTGGAATTTGTTTTTTGTCTAGCCTATGTTTGAATAGAAGATCCCGGGAACAATTAGTCGTGAATAAATGTCGAAAAGCTCCTTAGTTAATTGAATAGCCACTAATCACACCTTGTTTTATTAGTTATTTTGAGCATGGCTCAGTGCAGTAAGTCAGTGTGTATACACTGTAAGCATGAAAAGCAGTTATTTGCGCCACAAGTAATACGATCTCATAACAGGGAGTATCAGATGTCACTCACCTCAGACACCTCACACCTCCCCTGTATTCTTCAAAATCACCCTTTCACAGTCGGTGTAAACAATGTTAATATGGACTTCTGTTATGTGTGAGTCAATGATCACACCCGGGTTGTACCAAAACGTACATACATGTCCAAAACACTCGCTTGTTAAGAGTCCACACAACTGTTCGCTTGCGTATATACAACAACAACATAACTTCCGGTGCCCGTTGTAACTTTTCACGCTGTCACACTTTATTCTTCAAACGTACTTCCACTCTGACACAAGGCAGCCAAACCGGAGTTTAGCCTTGCTAAATTGAGCACACAGCAAGCTTCCGGTTTAACAAAGTAAAAGTCCCATAGATCATTACACCGTATAACTAAAACATTGGAAATCTAAGTTCCTTTATAAAATTATAATTAGGAAACTAAATTGGATCCTTTACAGTCTGTAAATAACATTGGTCCCATCACTCAAAACATTTATTTCCGTCGTTTTCCAATCGCCCCCCTCGCAACAGGAGGTGGTGGTGGGGGCTAGATCCATTATTGTTTTTTGGTTGTATTTGTGGACGTCAGGCGCAGCTGTCGTCAGGCCACAGCACCTCTAGCTAAAACAGACCAGAATAACACACTAACACTGCCTCTCGCAACTACAATTAAAAATGTATTTGGCCTTTTAAATGTTAAATAACCTCCTTTTCCGCGGCGCTACGATAAGCGATGTGTGGCTAAATCTTTCATTATCAAGAACTTCCTAGAAATCTGTGACAGATGCGCACCGAAATACTGCATGTGTGGATTTTAGAATGCCCTGAATGTAACCAGCGTGCAAGTGTGTGAAGTGAATGGTTCGGTCACGTGTGAGGAGCAAGTTGTGGGTTCTAAACAGGAGGACATCAGCTCTCCTAACCAAATGGATGAAACCTTATTATTATTTATATAACAAAATAATAGCTCTTTTCAGGTCATACTGGACAAAATAAAGAACTGAAATAATATGAATACCTTTTCTGTATTAGAATCCAGCTTTAGAATATATATTTGTGTCCAATGTAATATGAATGGTAAAAGAGAGACCTCAAACTGTAGTCGTTTAAATTATTATATCATAAGCATCTTATGTCACCATAAATCAAGCCAAACCATATGTTTTAGGAATAAAATTGTTTAAAGTTATTTCAACACTGCAATCAAAATGCTCGCCGTACACAGCTTTATTAGACAGAAATATATGGCCAAGCTTTGCACGGTTGCACTGCACACCTCCCATTCGTAAGAATTATATTTGCAATTGCAGTTTAATCTATGTTGTGAGCTAAATCAACATGGCTCCAGTGACCAGAATCAAATCGGTCCACCTCCTCTGGCTGCGTGTGATGGGAGAGCCACACACAAAGCAGTCTTTCAGGGGGAGCCACACACACACAGTACCGTAGTATTCTGTGAGATGCACCAGTCAATTTGAGTACATTTATGGTCCTGCCAAAACAAAAATTAGATTAGATTATACTTTATTGTCATTATATTGACATACAAAATTCTGACTCAACCTTAAGGTGCAGTAATAAAATCACACAAAATAGGACATTGGTAAAATGCTTGCCCCGGAGAGTGTGCTTTTTACAGTATAGAAAACAGTGAGTAGAAAAGGAATGCCGTAAATCCTCTAATAGTGGAGAGGACGGGCCTCTTTGATAAATGCAGACAAAATAAATATAGGCCGGCTTCCAATACAAGGTCGCATGAATGATCATGCCGTGATACAGAATGAGATAAACTCTTGGAAAATGCAGGTTAAGCACTGTCTCTCTCTACCGTTCCCACTACACTCTGACCACATTAACGGGTTTCCCTACTCTCCAACTTCAGTGTGTGAATTACGTTAATCAATATTTAAATAATGTTAGTCTAAATAAATGAAATTAAGGCCTGCCTCTTATATAGGCCTCTAAAGGCCTGGTGCTCTTTGGAGCTGAGGACGGTAAATACAAGACCCGTCCAATATTAGAGAAGATACGGTATATTATACAATACAACATGCAATCTGAAGTATGACGTAAAATCTAAATACAGTGAGGTACAATGCAGACAATACAAAAGGTAAGGTGCAAATGAGGTATGAATATAGTACAAATCTCTTCAATAATAGATAAATAAAATGTAGTGTTAAAGTGCCTAAAGTTAGTGTTAAGGTGAGCGTTTGTTTAAAAGATGGCCTGGGAAATTAATAGAAGTTTAAAGGACAAAAGATAGACGTGTAGAATAACTACTTCCCAAAATAATAGATTGTCCAAACGTCAAGTTCCAATACACTATCCTCGGAGGGGTGTGGTCTGCGTGCGGAGCGCCTGTGTGTCTCTCTAGCTCTGAGCAGACAAATAGACGCAAGGCATTCTGGAACTTGTATTTCTACCAACTAATGTGACGATGGACGTAAATAATAGTATCTCTTGGCTTTAAACAAACACTCTTCCAACCTTGCTTTCAAATGTAAACAATAATCGATATTAACATATAAAATATAATTCATTAATCATGTAACCTGGCCTATTAAGTTACAACCAATAGAAGCACAACTTTGATGGGTGGATTGATTGATTGAGTATTGACTGCTGACTTGATGAATGAGGTGTCTGATTGATAAATGGATGAGTGGTTGACAATTGAGTGACAGAAAGTAATTGAGTATATCTTTAGATCAACTGTGAGTAAGTAGTGCATTGCGGATAAGTGATTTACATCATAATTCATATTTTGACGGCTTCCTGTTGTACTGATTAGATGCTGTCATTCTTTGCATAGTTAAATCTCATTATGAAGTGTTCAACCCGGTTGACACGGAAGGACAGCTCTGGGGGACTATTGATAAGGGATGTATGAATATGATGGACTACAATGGAAGTAGTCAGTTGTTGTCCTGCCTCTCTCTCGCTTGCCCTGCATGTTCAAACCATGTCAGGGATGGACGCGTTATGTTGTCATACAGTACCGCTTTGGTTCAACATTTTCTTTCTACCAAAAAACGAATGTCCTTTCAAGGGAACAATTATCAAGACGGTTTGTCTGGACGAGTCCAAAAATTCATGACTACAGTGGAGCTAGGATTTTCTGGTGAAAAGATGGCCGCCGGCAACCAAATTCAAGTTAAAGGGGCGTGTTTAGCCTCTATTCTGGCCGGAAAAGATCCAAACTAACCTACCTGTACTGGTTCATCAAAAACTCTCCTACCCATACTGGCCCATCCTAACTTACTATACTGGTCCAATTGTTAAAACAGGGTAAAAGAGGGGTTCTGATTAGGGGGTAAATACTGTAAGTCAACATTAGCATAGGTGTTTGTGTTTAAGACTGGTTGACAGCAGCAGCTGACCAGTGTCCAGGGACCTGGTCTCCTTTAGATTAGACCATTCTGGTAGTCATGGCACGATCGATGTCACTCTCTTTTGGGGAAAAGGTATACTGCAGTTGAATTTAGGTTTTTCATGGATCGGGTAATCAATCAAAAAGTGCATCCTATCATCCTGTCCTATAATTCCATATCTTAAGACTTGGTTCCGATACAAATTAGAAGACAGATAAAATAATTGATATTACCTAATTTTGGCCAAAATTAAGTTATTTTAATTAAAACTGGTATTGCGATGCTTGGAAAGACAATACATTTAAAATAGGATAAAACCACAGGGATAATTTGGAATGAATAAATAGCTTAAGTATCTTTCATTTACTAGGTTTAAATAATAAGGTCATCACGAAAGGGGGGTAAACCCTGAATTACCTTATTGTGCTCTGTTTGTCTGTCTGTTTGTTTCTTTAAGTGAGTCATTAATAAGTGTTTCAATGTGTATCTGTTTTGTTCCTTCTGCTTTTGAAAAATTGAGGAAGCTTGGAAGTAAAGAGTGTGAGGAGAGTATTGTAGGAATATAGAAACCTTTGTAGCACCTTTTTACATTTGTTTATAGGTTCAATTTGATTACATCATTGGAAAAAGAGATGGAATGTAGGAGAGCGATTAGAATAATATTAACAATAATAATTTGACATGGTTGTTCCGTTACCGCGCAGTTTAGATTAAATTCTCGGGTTACTGTTTTCAGTGGGAGTAAATTTAAGGTAAATTTAAAGGGGGGGGGGATTCCAGGGACAGATACTAAATTAGATTAATTTAGAAAATTAAGAATATATAGACAGAGAATGCCACAATAGGAGACTTTATGGGAAATAGTTCCTAATTAATGGTGGCTATACTTCACTATATTTACTAGACTTATAGGTTGGTTTAGTACTCAACAAAATAATGAACAAGTTCAGAGGTCAATCCTGAATGGTTCTAGAATATAATCAAATTAGCTGAGGAGCCACTACCTGCCCAGAGGAAAAGGACCAAGAAACGTTTGGTTGCTCCATTGCTAGTGTCATCACACATCTAGAACATTTGGCTCACCGGAGGGAGAAGAATCCGATACATGTTACAGCCACAGCCAGGCTCTCTCCCTCTCTCTCTCCCCTGTCTGGCAGCAGTCTCCACGCCCTTATATGGGCAGCTTCCTGTCCCTCCTTCTCCACGCCATCTACCTGGTCAACCTACACACCTGAGGCTCATCAGATCATCACCGAGGCTGGATATGAGGCCTGTGCCCCTGCCACTCCCCATCCGAGGGAGGCTTCACCACCGTGGATCACACAACCCCGGACTACTCTTCACTCGTGGACGTCTCCAGCCTGGACACAGCCCGGTGTCACATGGAGTGACCTCCTTGCTATACATTCAGCATGAAGCAGCGGCGAATACATGAAGGGGGAAAAGATGTTGTCTCCCGCAGATTGCAGACTTGGGAAAGGAGTATGGTGAGTAAGAGCGGCCACAACACATGCTAGACTGTGAAAAGAACAATGTTGACCACTTTTGATATAGACAATTCATCACCAGTGACCCTTGGACCCTTCATCACCAGTAACCCTTGGACCCTCAACTACATTGCAGGAGTTACATACAGTATATATGTTATCAACAGCAGAAGACTATACTATAACAAGGAGATCATAGGATTTATTTAATTTATAATTTATAAAAATGTCTCTGCCCCTGGAATCCGATATAAGGTTTGATATGTTATATGAATTAAACTGACGCAACCAGTTATGATATGAGTTATATACGTTATATTATCAGTACATAGGTAACCAGATGTAGTCTATTTATGCTTTTTTATTTAAATTTGGAGACAGATATCACTGTTGCATACAAAGGTTTACATCGATTGAAAGTGAGTATGAAAAGTATGAAAGTGAACCAGATGGGAAGTCAATAAAGACTCCGGAACATTTTTCCACCCCAGGCTTGCCCTACTGGTAAAATGAAAGGAATTTTTGAGTGAATGAAAGTTCTCCTCATATTGATTGTCATTGCTATATTTTGATTCACCACGCAAAAGGGGGGTGGTATTTTATTTCAATACATAACTATGAGGGTCGGTCCCCGTTTTTCCATTCCCTTTTCCTTGATGATTTATAGAGCCAGTGTTTATTTCCTTGTATTATGGATGTTATACAACTGTACTATTGATGCTCTTATTGTGTACTATTGATGCTCTTATTGTTCAGTTTTATGCCTTATGTTCTACTGCTTATGCAGTCTCACCCTTTGTGTATTCTGAGGAATACGATCGCTAAGGCCAGTGGGATGGTGAGTAAGAGTTTCCCCTGCAAAAGTAACGACTGGTCGCAGGGGTTTTCGCGCTCATACAAAGGGTTGGAGGTTTTTTCCATATCATTATGGTTGGTGTTCTGAGAGTTTTGGTCATTTTGTTTTATATCTTTAGGTTGTTCACATCATTAATGATGTGAAAGGGGGGATTGTGGGATAAAATCAATTTATTTATGTCCCTAGATACATGTATTTTATGTCTTCCTATTCTGTGGCCAAACTGAGGTGTCACAATCTATTATTTACCGGAAGGGTCAGTGCAGCTGTTGGTAAAAAGCCACACAGCCCCAAGAACTGATGAGGTGACGGTTTTGGCTGACCACTGACAGGGAGCATTGTCAGGATCTAGAATAATGTATAATACCTATGAATCAATCCATTTATCTATTGTAAGAACCATAAGATATCTACAAATGTGTGTACCATTAAAATGTGTTATTATGATATGGTATTAAAACAGGCCTATGTGTCACCATGACCCCAGCTGTCTGAAACTACCAGGAGACAGATGTAATTCTAGACCCTTGTCATTTCAACTGGTTACCTTATATAGACATTGTTTAAAGTCCAGAACCTTTCTTCATGCTAATTTGGAAGAAAGCCACCTCATTCGCTCAGAACACCAACCAGCTGACTATAAAAATGACAATGTGATTCGGACCGGCCAGATTTTCTGCTCGGCCTTCACCAAAGCTAAGTTGAATTCTCCACTCTCAGCTGTTTGTGTAAATACTCTGTAATATTGAATATTCACTCTGTAATAAATATTTGATTGCTAACACCCTCTCCTCATCTTTCAAGGTCAATAAAAGAATATGCCTTATCAGTACCGTCGTGATGATAATAGACCAGTCACTACCCCGAGCTGCGTGGCCAGCCGGCCGTGTGAGCAGAGTGATTAATGGTTCAGATGGGAAGGTCAGAGCGGCAGAAGTCATCGTCCAAGGGCGGACTTATACCAGACCAGTAGCCAAGTTGATAGAGCTTCCTGCGTTCCCTGACCCCCCTGACGACGACGATAACCCACCGACTTTATAGATTACTTCCAACTCCCCATAGCACATTATGGAGAAGTTGACTTGACCCTTAATATTAATCTGTGCCCCACATTTTATTTACTAATTAGGTGCAGACTAATTAGGGGGCGGCTGTTCTGAAGGTCCAGATTAACACTGAAAGTCTGCGTTTATTATTTTGTATAACTTATATATTGTTTATATATAAGATATATATCTTTACGTCATCTGTTTGCCTAACAGTATTCTTCATTTCGCTTATTGTGTCCCATTCTTGACGCTGTAGGCGCCAGCGCGCGCCCCCTAGACATGTTTTCTAGACATGTTCAGACATGTTCAGACAAGCCCAGAGCAAGCGCATTGATTCTGTACAGGTGAACATGCTGAGCCCAACAGGGAACCGGATAGAGTATATTGTGTAGACGGTGCAAGCAGCAGCAGCAGCAGTAGCATAACAGGAAAACTAGCAGAGCGAGAGTGAAAGACGTCTGGGACAGTTGTACACAGACCAATAGCAGTGTATCGTTATAGAGAGCTAATGGCTAATTAGATACCACTATAATATTGTCGAGCCATTATTGGCACAGTATAGTGACTTGTGTAAGCGAAGTAACGTGGAGAGACGTATAGTTAAACCCAGCGACGTGTGGATATAACTACTCATTGGAGACCGTCTGCGGGTTAGTTTCAAGTACAAACGAAGCTAACTAGCTACCATCTATGCCAACGGGCTTTTGGATTAATAGCTATTAACCCTGCCATCGGGCGCTAGGAATACAAGGACCGGTTCCGTACGAGACCCCTTCTTCCAGCGACGACAGGATTATCCGACCAGTCTACAGTTTCTCTGGAGCAGGAGCTCTAGAGAGAACCAACCGTCTCCAGCCACCTTCTTGCTTTTCCCTGTATCGCCTCGTTTCGTCTCACTCCCTTCAGAGCTCCACCGGTCGAGTATCCGTAGTCTAGGAACCATTCGTTACCGTTGACTTTGTTGCACTGACATTCTAGTATTAAAGGAGAACCGTGATAACTAATATGTATGTTTGCTATTAACATTAAAATGCTTGTTTAACTTGTATCCCTGTCCCCGCGCAGTCAATTGAGTGTCCGCCATTTTGTCTAACTGTACTGTCTGGCTATTAATATTCTTTAGTAGTGGTCTAATCTAAACAATCTTTAATACAGTCAGGGTTGTGTAGCCCCTTAGCTACAATGTACATTGAATTAATATAAAGCCGTATGACCAGGCATCGTATGGTCATAAGTCTAACCTTATATTTTGATAATACATGGGTATGTACCAAATCCCAAAAGCGACAACGTCTGATTAGATACTTGCTAAGCTATCCTGGTGCAGTTATTTTCATGCTGACAAGTTGACGTCACACAGCCAGACACGTTAGTGTGTGACTCTACTCCCTTCACATGTGATAATATATAATAATAATATATTGTCAATCATCATCCGTATGTCACCAGGTGCTACTCAGGCACGTGCACACATAGAGGCCAAGGGGTGCCTGAGCACCTGCCTTTTTGAGCCTCATCAAAAAAGTGCCCTTTTTGATTTTTTTTTACTGTTACGCATATAGACTGCCCTTCCAACTGAAAAATGTCAGGATAGAATAAAAATATTAGGTAAAGAGAGAGAGATGCCCCATATTCCATTGCAGTTTGCACGGCCTCCTCAGCATGCCTCTCCGCGGACCTATATATTTTATGCATAGCGTGGGTGGTGATGATGATCATGATAGAAACCGCTGTTGAATGCTGGTATTACACTCATTTACATTTACATTTACATTTAGTCATTTAGCTGACGCTTTTATCCAAAGCGACTTACAAGTTCTGTACGACAAGCCATCAGGAAGAGCACAACTCTATCAGCTGAGTAACAATGTTCATCAAAGTGTTGAGTGCTACAGTGTAGGTTAGTTTATTAGGACAAGTGCATGACAGTATGGTTAGTTAGGGTTAGATTTTTTATTTTTTTTTTATTCAGATAATGGTTGAAGAAGTGAGTCTTTAGTCGACGGCGAAAGATTGGACGTGTTTCGGCTGTCCTAACTGGGGTGGGTAGTTCATTCCACCATTGTGGGGCAAGGACTGAGAATTGAGGGACACAAAGAAGTCAAGTCCGATGGGATTTGGGAATCTCAAATACAAATCGGGATTGGAATAAAAAATGCATTTATATTAAACAATACAGAATATACAGCACTTCTTGGGGTCTGTAGGGTAAGCACTTATTCCCTCCCCCATGAACATTTATGGAGATGTATGGGCCTTTTAAGTCAGTGATAAAAGTGTCTTTCAAGGATAAGTGAGCTCCTGCACTGATTATTATAGTTCAATATTCAATATTTGATCACCAAAACCCCCCAAAAAGCATAAAAAGGGGGCCCCCCGCCCGAAAAGGGCCCTTAAAAATCGTGCTCGCGCGCTATGCGCGCTCGCTTAATATATGCACACAAGTGTTGTGCCCTTTTCAGCCTTTGAGCACCTGCTCCTCTAAAGTCCTGTGCACGTCCCTGGTGCTACTCCTGGGTGGGCCGCACCGGGGGCAAGTAGGTGGTGTCTCTGAGCCGTCAGGGCTGCCTGTACCACAGCACCGTCCAGCACGAGCTGCTCCACGCGCTGGGCTTCAACCACGAGCAGACCCGCAACGACAGAGACAGCCACATCAGAGTCCACTGGGAGAACATCATCGACGGTGAGATCTACACCCTACACCTCCAGCACCCAATCTGTCAGCGTGCTACAGTCTCTCTCTCTGGTTTTTGTAGTGGACTTTCTATTCTATGATTTCAATAGTAGTTCTTTATCAAACAGGTCTGTATTCATTGATGGCCCGATCATGAATTGATCCATAAGCTGTTTATTTTTGTACTGGACCCTCTCTGTTTCTCTCCCTTCTTCTACATTGCGTTTGTTATATCTAATCAATTGATATACACCTATTCTCTCTCTTCCACTCATGAAGTACAACTTCAACAAGATCGAGACTCTGAACCAGGGAACCCCCTACGACTACAGATCTGTGATGCAGTACGAGAGGTCTGTACAAGACCAGCTCACGCCTACAGTACTCACTTTGTTTCACCACCAAATACTAGCAGCTATTCACACGTAGTGACTTAAGAGCAGGGAGGAATCTGGGCTGTTTGTTCTTCAAGATGAGAAGATCTACTACAGTGTAGGCCATGTCATCGATGGTGCCAAGGTCCCTGTAATGGGTTTCTAATCAAACACTGAACAGACTCTACTGTTAGTATACAGGCTGAACAGACTCTACTGTGAGTAAACAGGTTGAACAGACTCTACTGTGAGTAAACAGGCTGAACAGACTCTAGTGTTAGTAAACAGGCTGAACAGACTCTAGTGTTAGTATACAGGCTGAACAGACTCTAGTGTTAGTGTACAGGCTGAACAGACTCTAGTGCCGTTAGTAAACAGGCTGAACACTCTACTGTTAGTATACAGGCTGAACAGACTCTACTGTTAGTATACAGGCTGAACAGACTCTACTGTTAGTATACAGGCTGAACAGACTCTAGTGCTGTTAGTAAACAGGCTGAACAGACTCTAGTGCTGTTAGTAAACAGGCTGAACAGACTCTACTGTGAGTAAACAGGCTGAACAGACTCTAGTGTTAGTAAACAGGCTGAACAGACTCTACTGTTAGTAAACAGGCTGAACAGACTCTAGTGTTAGTAAACAGGCTGAACAGACTCTACTGTTAGTAAACAGGCTGAACAGACTCTAGTGCTGTTAGTAAACAGGCTGAACACTCTACTAGTGCTGTTAGTATATGGACCAGGAATGAGGTCGTTGACTGCTGTAACTGAGTGGCGAGACTAAACAAAAAAGACTAAATCGAGACTAAACGAAAACTAAAATGCTCAGACCTGTAGTTGACTAAAACTGACTAAACAAAAAATAAATGAAGGTGACTAAATGATGAAAACGAAAAAGAGCATTTGACACATGACTAAAATACAAAATTGCCAAAAAAAAAATGTATTACACAACTAATTACTAAATAAATATACTGTATTTTCAAAACAAGTTATGCCGTCTGCCTTTTTTATTTAAACATATTGTTAATGCATAATACTATTCTTCTCCCACATTCCTGGAGGTGTTGTGGAAGATTATTTGACCAAATCCAGTTAGTTTACAGAAATTGAGATCGAGATGAGCTATTCCAAGGAAGGTTGTTTATTTCTGTGATCATCACAAAATCAGAGGAGCAGGTCAATGGTTAGGGGAAAAAAGATGGTTTATTCTGTGGACAGAGTCTCAGTTCGATACAGTGGAATACTCTTATTGTGATGTTTCTTCTTGACTTGTTGATTGTATTTCTTCAGGTAATATCTGTAGTATTATGTATATTTAATAGGGCTATATTTAATATATTTATTTAAAGCATAACTGTTACAATTGTGTTGTAAGTAAGAGATTACCTGGGGGGGGGGATACATTCTGTGCATGGATTATATAACAGACAGCTTGGGCATTTCCTGGTTGTCACAGCTGGCTGGTGCTATAGATAACATTCGGCCACAAGGTGTCGCACTCGAGCACCAGCATGTCATTTATCCAATCAGGTGCATTCCACGTGGGGAAATGGGAAGTAGGGACTCGGGAGGGGATACATGCCTGCTGCAACATTCATTTTATCTATAGCACCTTTAAACAAGGTAAATACTTCACCTACAAACATAATACTGTTCTGAAAATATTAATAACAGTAATTAACCTCTTATGCCCGGAGCCCTATTTTCTGAAAATCCGCCTAAAATACATACCTAAGTAAATGGAAGATTGCTCCACTTCTACAAGGTCATTTGCATGTTCTTGGTATCTATGGACCTCAGTGAATGTATCCCCAGTGTCAGAAATATTGTGTCTCTTACTAGCTTAAATTGTGATGAAACAAAAGAGAATATGAATTATGATTTTTCTTTGCATCTTTGACAGTGAATGTTAAATGTTAAAAATGACCAGACATGAAAACTGCCAATGAGCTCTAAGGAAAATAATAAAGGGAAGATGATTAAACAGATGGTTTTGTAGATACAGTACTGAATTCTGCCATCCAGACCCATGCAATTTGAAATATTATTATAGAATATAGAATATGAGGCCTATAAATTACCTTATTATAGCCAACTTGCACATCTATGGATCGGGCCAAATCTACTCTTTCCAATGGCAGAGTTCAATTTGGATTTAGTATCACCAGGCGTGCATGAAGAACAGAGAATGAAATAGACTGTAAATACAGTCAGCTTTTTATTTTTGCGAGAGGTCCGCCATTTTGAATCCATTTGCATCGTGGATTGTTACTAAATGTTCACAGAAGGTAGACACACCAACTGCGCTCCAATATATGCCAATAACGTTCAGTTGTGCTATAGTATCCCTAGACATAAGAGAAATAAAATAAAATCATACACAAGTCATTTGCTTGCTTGAGGCTAGAAGGTACTGTCGTTTTTCGAAATGTCAACGCTCATTGAGAGCTCTGGATGCCCTGTGCTCATATGACTACAAAACATCATCAGTCGGCGATTCAAAATGGCCGACCTCCATGGTAATATTATCATGAATGAATGAATTATTTTATTTCAAATGTTTACAAATACAAATAAATAAACAAACAAATAATTTTTCAAATTTCTTTACAAATAAACAAACGAAAAGGATAGGTTTGAAGCCGAAGGCTTATAGAGCAACCTACCCCTAATTCAAAAAAGTTAAAGTTTTCAAAATATAACAAACAAAAAAAATCAACAATCAAAAATCAACAAAAACCGATCCTGAAAAGAACAAAAAAAGTTAGTTTGCAAGATAAAACAAAACAAATAAACAAAAAAATCAACAAACATCAACAAAAAACTTTCCGAAAAGAACATACCGTAAGCCAACATAGGAAAATCAAAGCTTAATCTGCAATAGCCTACCCGAGTTTCACATTTCAAAAACTAAAATCTCACTAATAACATTTAACCTATTGGTAAACAAACATATTGCTGAAAATATACACAATATGACTGCTGTTGTGACATGGTTAGGATGTTTACTCTTGGATACGGTTTGAGAAAGAAATACGCAACATTATGTCATACAGTCTAGACAGATTGATTTATGACGTGATGTCATCTGCGGACCGCACGGGCGAGCGCACAGTCACTGAAAAGAATACTTTCTTTCAACCTTGATGTGAATGGAGCAAGTCTGGAAGTGGAGGGGTCTTCTCTGGAGGGCATAGACAATCCTTCTCTTGAAGAGGCCAAGCCTTCTTTTGAAGAGGCCAAACCTTCTCTTGAAGAAGCCAAACCTTCTCTTGAAGAGGCCAAACCTTCTCTTGAAGAGGCCAACCCTTCTCTTGAAGAGGCCAAACCTTCTCTTGAAGAGGCCAAACCTTCTCTTGAAGAGGCCAACCCTTCTTTTGAAGAGGCCAAACCTTCTCTTGAAGATAGGGCGGTCAGGTGGCGTAGCGGAGATTGCGCTCGTCACCAATGCAAGAGGCTGCAGTCTCGACTCTCGGAGTCAGCATTGCCTCTGGCTTGGGCTGATCGCTATACTAACTCGTTTGGCTGGTTTAGGGGGAGGGAAGTCACGGGTGGGGATCTGGCGTTGTGGACAGCGACGCCTACATGTCAGGTCTGGGCGCTTGCTCAGCGGAGGCAGGACTTGATGAAGGCATCGTGACCTCCCACGCGTTACACTTCACCAATGAGAGTCCTCGCTGCCAGGTGAAAAAAGAGGCACTGGCTGTCGCCGCGCGTATCGTTGGTAGCGTGCGGAGGACTTCAGGTTTCCCTTGTACCGACCAGTTGGAGAACATGCGCACAACAAAACAGGTAGGGGGGGGGGGGGGGGGGGGGGGGAATTGGCACAACGACTAAATTGGGACGGGGAGAAAAACGAGAAAAATCGGAGAAAGAGAGGATACAAATAAATAAAAAAAATAAAAAAACCTTCTCTTGAAGATAGCAAACCTTCTCTTGAGGATGATGTGCCTTTTCTGAACTCTGAGAACCGTTTTCTAGAAGAACTCCATCTGGTGTAGGTCAGTTTCCTCTTCAGCCTATGTGTATTCTCACTGTACTGCTCAGGTTCTGAGTCAGATTAAGAAGTCGCCATGTGTTTGTCACTTTTTTTTATCCACTTTTTCTCCTTTTAAAAATGTTCTACCCAATTCCGCTGTGCCAATTCTCCCCTCCCCTATCTTGAACGTTGCTCACATATGCCCCCCACTGGCCGGTTGTAGGGAGGATAGAAGCCTTGCATCACATGTCCCCTCCGATACATGTGGAGGCAGCCTGTCACATCTTTTCACCTGCCAGCACGGACTCTCATTGGCAAGGTGTAACGTGTGGGAGGCTCACACTACCCCCGCCATTTCCTGTCTCTGCTGTGCAGGCGTCCCCAACCGACCTGTAGGAGTCGCTGTACACAACGTCCAGATTACCACCCATCGACTTCCACCCGCTAACTCTGCCAATTGAGTTAGTATGACTGCTGGCCCAAGCCGGAGGCAAGACCGACAGCCGGAGTCGAACCAGGTGTCTCTTGCGTTGGTGACGAGCGCAATGTCCACTGCGCCACCCAGCCGCCTATGTGTTTGCCACTTGAAGTCGTTGGTGACCTGCACTGAATGGCAGTTTTGGATTCAGCAGATTGCCTGTTTGTTATTGTTGTGAAGGGCCAGATTAAACCGAATATATATATTTATTTATATATATATATTTAATTGTATTTGTATATTCTCTAATATTCCCTGATATCCCTTGTATATTCCTTGTACAATATGCATTGAATATCCATTCTAGCCTACTGAACATCCCATAATAGTCTCCATTCTACTATTGGTCGAGACCTTGGTGCCAGGCTGCCATACCCCTCAGACCCAGTTCAAACGTACCGCTCAACATGTACGAACAAGTCCTAGTTCCGCGTAGGAATTTGGCTACCGCACCACTAATGGGACTATTTGTTCATAGTGCGTATATATACTGCGCTACTAAAGTAGGACTTTCTTTTCAGTCCAGTTTCTTACCCTCCAATAGAGTCACAGACGTAAAGCCTCCCCGCGATGCCACGTGTGGGAGTAAGGCCAAGTTCGCCTACCATCGGTATTGAGACATCGTGTATATTAATATTTGAATAGTCATATTTGGCACTATATCGTCGAGTTGGACGTAGTCTATTAAGCTAATAATAGTCTGTTAATATATAGTGCTTCGTGCGGTGAGAATACTACCGTAGTCAGTACCCCATCGTTTCGGGCAGAGAACTGGCTGCTTACCCAGGGTGGTTGACCCTATGTGAAGCTGCACCCGAGGAGCCCCAGAGCCGACGAGCGAGTGGACCTGTATACCGGATTATTCTACCGACGACAGCCCGCCTTCCCAGGCACGGATTATGCTTTGGATACTTTGATTATTCTATGGATAAAGACCCCCGACACTACCGTGTGTTGGAACCCCCCCCCCTGGAGAGGTCGCAAGGTGAGGAGACGCTCTGCAAGACGAGGTCTCTCCACATCTCTCCCCCGTGGACCGGAGAGAGCCGGCCCACAAAGAGTCCACCTGCTTTCATCTGTGGTCCAAGGATCGCCGGCGCATTGAACGGCACTACAGTGTGTTCTCCTGGGATACCCTTGGCCGGACGAGGCAGCTGGATTCTACCCCCCCCCCCCTCCTACTCCTGTCGGTTTACAAGCGACCGGATTAACCCCCTCTAGTGTATCCAGCCTATAATCATTAAAGTATCATTGCTGTTATTCCTTAACTATTCCAGGTCGTATATTTACCACCTGCGCCTTCAGAGATTGGACATTATCTATTGATATACCGACGAATACTCCTTGCCATAAAAGTGCATACTATTTCAATTCATAAATGTAATTAAGTGATTAAGTGCTTATTCTACACACCATCGCTGTGTAGGAAATAAAGACCTGTTTCTAATTCGTACATTTGTGTTGGATCCGTTTCATCTACGTGAGAGTGTTCATGATAATATATTTATGCCGTGTACTGGGTGGCCGAATATTAAGTACAAAGGTAGTGGTAGTAAGTATCATATCTAGTAATACAGTCAGGGAATTGTACCCCTCAGTTACAATTGGTCCTTCGAGCCGGAGGGTAATTAGTGTAATATTAATATAGTGTTATTAATATTGAAATGACCTATGATGAACACTCCACGAAACGATCCTCCTAACCAACGCCCGCAGCGCGAACGACGGCTCCCTCAGTACTTAGAGGCTTACGCTGTCAGTCAACAACCTAGTCTTCTACTAACAGTAAACGCGGTAAAACTAGAAAGTAAAAGTATGTCTAACCCCAACGCCCAGACTACCCCGACCATAGAGGCCCCTACGGGCTCTAATGTAACTGACCAAGTTCACGGTGGGGACCAGTGGGAACCAGACATGACTTCACACCCCGCCAGTACTGAAGAAGTAGTCCCCGATGAGTCCCGGGAGGAATACAACGCTACCGAGAGAGAACTCGGCACGGAAGAAGACGGGGAGAGCACCGTGGAGATAGAGCTCCAAGGCTCCGCAAGGAGTACCCCGAGGGAAGGCTCCCCTATACAACCGCCTTCTCCCAGCGAGGCAGAGAGGACCCTACAGCAGGCATTCCTCGTCAGCCTGAAAGCCTCTACTGAACGCGATAGACTCCAGGGTGAACGCGATCGATTGCAGCTACAGCAACGGAGCGAAGAAGAGCACATACGCCTGGAAATAAGACGCATTCAGATGGAAGAGAATGTGGCCCGGGACCGAGCAGACAGCCAGCGAGCAGCTGCTGGTGCTCTACGGGACGCAGAGCGCGACAGACAGCAAGCGCAACTAATAGAACAGCTGATCAGACGGACAACACCCTCTCCCTCCGCCAGAGGCTCCAGGAACTCGTCTAGACACACCTCCAGGGCGGCATCCCCTAGCCGAGTAAACAACCCTGAACTTGACCAACAGACGAGGTCTATACCCCCCACAGACCACCTCCCCCCACCGGTCCAAGCGAGACCTAGCAACCGGGAAGGAGCAGCATATCCTGTGGAGAGGCTAAACCAGAGACTACAAGCACTGGATGACCTAACTGAAGACGAAGAGGAAGAGGAGGAGAACCGCGCCCGAAGACAGCACAGTACTCTACCGGACCAGGAGGTCCGGTACAGCCCAGGCTATACTCCCGCGGAGCTGCGCTACAGACCCCCGACTCTATACACGGGTGAGCACGACGCACGACCCGCACCGAGGAACAGCACCTGGACAAGCGGGCCATGGTACACTGCCGGTACCAGCCCATACCAAGGAGCGGGAGGAGACTCGCCTAGGAGGCCTCTCCCCCAACGCTCGCCGATGTATCCACAGTCAGCGTCATACATTGGCACGCCTATGGTACCCGACTTCACCCAAGAGAACCGGGCCCAGTATACAGAACTCCGCATGTGTCTGGAGACCATGTTGGTGGATGTATTGGATGAACGCCACAAATACGCCATCCTACTGCAGCACTTAAAGGTGCCCCGCGCACATAATATAGCGCTCGCCTACGCGACTTCCACCACCCCATACACAGCAGCGCTGGTAGCATTGGACCAGAGGTATGGGCGCATATGGGATTACGTGATCCAGGAGATCCGACACATCGACCGCTTACCCCCAGCAATAGACAATCGAGCACTGGACGACCTGTCCATCAGAGTGCAGTCCCTGGTAGGGATGTTGGGAGCGCAAAGAGAGAAGGGGAAGTATGAACTTTACGCCAACTCAAATGTGGAAAGGATCCTGGAGAAGCTGCCGCCCGCTCGTCAGGAGCGCTTTAGGCGGCAGAGGGACCACAGAGACCCGAATGGCCCCGAACCGAACCTCCTCGATCTAGCAGACTTCCTGGCGAGAGAAGTCAGCAGCCTACGGCTAGATACATTCGGACGGAGCACCCCTGGCTCCAGAGAAGGAACCAGACGACTAAATGATGGAAGAAGATCGGTGACTGTGATGCACCAATCGGAGTCAGTACCGAGCAGCAGGAGCCACAGTACCCCCTCCAGAACGGAGAAGTGGAAGATAGTGTGCCCCTACTGTGAGAAAGAACACTGGCTAGCGCAATGTGACTCCTTCCCCAAGCTGAACGCGGAGGAAGCAAGTCAATGGATAAAGTCCAACAAGCGCTGTTTTCGCTGTGCGCGCTCACACATGGCAGCCGAATGCCGCTTAAAGAAAAGGTGCACCAAGTGCGATGGAGCCCATCTGGACATACTTCACGACAGTAACAGACGGCGCCCTTCACCTGCACCACCCAGCCGCAAAGCGAGCGTCATGTACATCGATCCCGCCAGCAGCAGTGGAGCCCGAGTACTCCTAAAAGTAGTGCGTGTGACACTAAGCTACCAGAATAAAGTCCTGGACACTTACGCCGTCCTCGATGACGGGTCAGAGAAGACCCTGCTGCTCGCCTCCGCTGCGGCCCAGCTAGGGCTGCGGGGAAGCGAAACCCAAATGACAATTCGGACAATAAGACGAGATTTGAAGACGATAAAGGGCGAGAATGTCTCATTCTCTATCGCAGCAAGCGGCCAGCCTGAGCGACGGTACCAGATTGCAGACGCTTTCACCAGCCAAGAAATAGGACTGTCGCGGTACACATACCCCGTCGCCAAGCTGATGGAGAAATATGCACATCTGCGCAAGTTACCGATCCCGCTCATAGACAATGCTATGCCGACCCTGTTGATAGGCTCCGACCATGCAGACCTCATTGTCCCGATAGACCGGGTTCATACCGGACCCCGAGGCTGTCCTGCAGCAGTCGAGACCCGTTTGGGATGGACTCTCCAAGGCCCGCTCGCCAAATCTCTCAACCGAAGTACAGCCACTAGATGTCTCCACTCCCGAGTCACAGAGGGAGAAACCGCACTCCTGCAACACGTAGAGCGGCTATGGAGCTTGGAACAAATGCCCTTTAAGAATGGAAAGAAAGACATTCGCTCTAAAGATGACATTTACGCCATTCACCTCCTCGAGACAGGGACCAAGAGAGTCCCGGTCAACGGCGTGTTGAGATACGCCACGCCACTCCTGCGGCGAGAAGGAATGCCTACTTTCCACGCCAAGACAGACGCCATAGAACGGTACCTGCTGAACACGGAGCGGCGCTTAGCCAAGAACCCCGCCCAAGAGAGTGTATACCGCGCTGAGATTGAGAAGCTCATCACAGCGGGACACGTCACAAAGATGGACATTAAAGAGGCTGACCAGACCACTGAATCGTGGTACGTGCCCCACCACAAGGTCCATCACAACGGTAAAGACCGCATAGTATTTAACTGCAGCTACCAGATCGGATCCCAAAATCTGAATAAAGAGTTACTGCCCGGTCCCACACTCGGCCCCTCCCTACTCGGCGTTCTACTCCGCTTCCGCCAGGAAAAGGTGGCCATCAGCGGGGACATTAAAGGAATGTTCCTGCAGGTGAGATTAGTAGAGGCGGACAAGCCCCTGTTACGGTTCCTATGGAGAGAGAAGCCAGGAGATGAGCACCCAGCCATCTACCAATGGGAAGTCCTCCCCTTCGGAACGACGTGCAGCCCCTGCTGTGCGACATTTGCACTACAGAAACATGTAGCAGAGGACCCAGCAGCGGACGGAGAGATCTACACAGCATTTGTCCTCGCCCGCTCGAGAGTAGCCCCACGCAAGCAACAATCTATCCCACGTCTAGAGCTCTGCGCAGCCCTAGCCGGAGCGCACCTAGCCACGCTCATCCAACGTGAGCTCACCATACCGGTGTCTAGAACAATCCTGTGGTCAGATTCCACGACGGTACTCGCCTGGATCAAATCGGACTCATGCAAGTACAAAGTCTTCGTGGGAGTCAGAGTCACCGAGATTCAAGACTTAACCGAAGAGTTAACCGGAGAAACAGAGTGGCGCTACGTTGATACAAAACAGAACCCAGCTGACGTCATCACCCGGGGGATGCCCCTGGATGACCTCACCCGTCGCAATGTCTACAGTGACGGCCCCGCATTCCTAAGACTCCCGGAAGGACAGTGGCCCATGCCTATCCCGAGGGCAGCAAGTCCAGAGGAGGTGGAAATTAAGAAGTCTGTGTTCTGTGGATTGAGCACCGTAGCCTCCACCGACCCTAACATAAACGATTGCACGTCCATCGAGAGTGCACAACAAAGAACATTCCTGCGGTACCACCCGGAGTGCAAGTCCCCCGCTGATATGTCAGCGGCTAACTACGAGGAAGCAGAATTGCTTCTACTGCAGCGAGCCCAGAGAGACTCGTTCCCCGATGAATTGGCCTGTCTACAGGGAGGAAAGCCCGTCCCATCCGACAGCAGATTAATTCACCTGGCCCCCGAGAGCGACGCTCACACCCTCATCAGAGTGGGTGGTCGCCTACGCAGAGCCCCCAATCTACCGGATGACATTAAATACCCGATCGTATTGAACAGCCGACACAAGGTCACAGAGCTGATTATAAAGAAATACGATGAGGATGTACATCACGCAGGAGCAGAAAGAGTCTTCGCGGAAATCAGACGTCGTTACTGGATCCTACAAGGAAGAGAGGCGGTACGACGCTTCCAACGAACATGTCTAGACTGCCGCAAGTGGCGCGCGCAGCCCAGCATACCAAGGATGGCTGACCTTCCTCCATGTCGCCTCCGAATCGGTGACAAGCCATTCCACTCAACGGGTATGGACTGCTTTGGCCCGCTGCACATAAAGAAAGGAAGAGGAACCGAGAAGCGGTGGGGTATTGTATTCAAATGCATGACCACCAGAGCGATACACATCGAGCTTCTCCCGACCATGAGCACAGACTCATTCCTTATGGCCTTCCGTAGATTCATATCACGGAAAGGAAGACCGTCTACCCTATTGTCCGATCATGGGACAAACTTTAAAGGCGGCGAAAGAGAGCTGAGAGAGAGCTTCCAAGCTATGGGCCCAGAACTTAAGACCCACCTCGCTCCAGCACAGGTTGATTTCCAATTCAAACCCCCAAACGCACCCCACTTCGGTGGCACTTGGGAACGAGAAGTGCGCTCCATAAAGACAGCCCTGTACGCAGTACTTGGGGCCCAGACTGTGGCGGAAGAAGTCCTAATGACAGTCCTCACGGAGATTGAGGGAGTACTTAACTCGAAGCCCCTCGGATATGTCTCCAGTGATGTGGCGGATATCGACCCAGTTACCCCCAACACACTCCTGATGGGGCGGCTAGATCCCACATTACCCCAGACAATGTACCGGCCTGAAGAAGCGAACGGCCGACGAATGTGGAGGTACAGCCAAGTATTAGCCGACAAGTTTTGGAACAGTTTCCTACTGCACTACCTACCGTCTCTACAGACCCGCCAGAAGTGGGTAAAGGAGAGAGACAATTTGACAGAAGGAACAGTCGTCATGATTATTGATCAATCACTGCCTAGAGCTATGTGGCCGGCCGGCCGCGTAAGCAAAGTGATCACCGGTGCCGACGGCAAGGTCCGAGCAGCTGAAGTGCTCGTCCAGGGTCGCACTTACACCCGTCCCGTGGCAAGGCTCATAGAGCTGCCTCGACTCCCAGACACAATCGATGATGACCATGACCCTACAACCCTATGACTTTGTGAAGTTGACTGACCCCTACAGCAAACCCTTATGTGTAAATAGACAACGCGATTAATCTGTCTCCGTTTAACTGATTAGGTCTGGGACCTATTCAGGGGGTGGCTGTTGTGAAGGGCCAGATTAAACCGAATATATATATTTATTTATATATATATATTTAATTGTATTTGTATATTCTCTAATATTCCCTGATATCCCTTGTATATTCCTTGTACAATATGCATTGAATATCCATTCTAGCCTACTGAACATCCCATAATAGTCTCCATTCTACTATTGGTCGAGACCTTGGTGCCAGGCTGCCATACCCCTCAGACCCAGTTCAAACGTACCGCTCGACATGTACGAACAAGTCCTAGTTCCGCGTAGGAATTTGGCTACCGCACCACTAATGGGACTATTTGTTCATAGTGCGTATATATACTGCGCTACTAAAGTAGGACTTTCTTTTCAGTCCAGTTTCTTACCCTCCAATAGAGTCACAGACGTAAAGCCTCCCCGCGATGCCACGTGTGGGAGTAAGGCCAAGTTCGCCTACCATCGGTATTGAGACATCGTGTATATTAATATTTGAATAGTCATATTTGGCACTATATCGTCGAGTTGGACGTAGTCTATTAAGCTAATAATAGTCTGTTAATATATAGTGCTTCGTGCGGTGAGAATACTACCGTAGTCAGTACCCCATCGTTTCGGGCAGAGAACTGGCTGCTTACCCAGGGTGGTTGACCCTATGTGAAGCTGCACCCGAGGAGCCCCAGAGCCGACGAGCGAGTGGACCTGTATACCGGATTATTCTACCGACGACAGCCCGCCTTCCCAGGCACGGATTATGCTTTGGATACTTTGATTATTCTATGGATAAAGACCCCCGACACTACCGTGTGTTGGAACCCCCCCCCTGGAGAGGTCGCAAGGTGAGGAGACGCTCTGCAAGACGAGGTCTCTCCACATCTCTCCCCCGTGGACCGGAGAGAGCCGGCCCACAAAGAGTCCACCTGCTTTCATCTGTGGTCCAAGGATCGCCGGCGCATTGAACGGCACTACAGTGTGTTCTCCTGGGATACCCTTGGCCGGACGAGGCAGCTGGATTCTACCCCCCCCCCCCCCTCCTACTCCTGTCGGCTTACAAGCGACCGGATTAACCCCCTCTAGTGTATCCAGCCTATAATCATTAAAGTATCATTGCTGTTATTCCTTAACTATTCCAGGTTGTATATTTACCACCTGCGCCTTCAGAGATTGGACATTATCTATTGATATACCGACGAATACTCCTTGCCATAAAAGTGCATACTATTTCAATTCATAAATGTAATTAAGTGATTAAGTGTTTAGTCTACACACCATCGCTGTGTAGGCAATAAAGACTTGTTTCTAATTCGTACATTTGTGTTGGATCCGTTTCATCTACGTGAGAGTGTTCATGATAATATATTTATGCCGTGTACTGGGTGGCCGAATATTAAGTACAAAGGTAGTGGTAGTAAGTATCATATCTAGTAATACAGTCAGGGAATTGTACCCCTCAGTTACAGTTATCATACAATCGGACTCATCATAAGTGTCCTTGCTTTCGGTTGTGGTTGGAAGTCTCCTCTCTTCGCACTTGCGTACATTCTTTGCAAAATCGCCATCATCACTCTCAGAGTCAGACTCGGGTAAAGGAGGACTCTGCGATAGGCTACGTCTGATGGCCTTCTTCATCTTTACAATCTGACTTGGAGGGAGATCTTCGGAAGCTTTTTGGAAATTAATGAAGATGTTTAGTAATCAGAACTGTGTTCAGTTTCAGAGGTACTTAGGTCCCCATCACATTCAGGGTCAGACTCAACTTCACATGAAGGTGTCATCTGTAGCCTCGGGTTCTGATCCCCGGTCTGAATGTCGCTGTCCTCCTCCTCTGGGCCAGAAAAAATGGCACAGTGTGCATAATTGATGTTCTTTGCCTTCAGGAAACTGTTGAAAGAGTCAAACACCTCTATGTCAGAGGAGGCAGACGCCGCTGCTAGTTTTGAGGTGGAGTCTAGATCTATGGATTGTTCACGTTGCATATCTTCATGTTCCAATCCTTCCTCTTTAAGTGAAGCTTCAGTCTTCACCGCACTTTCACACTGTGAAGAGTTAAAGAGTGCATGTTTAGAAGATTCAGTATGTTATAGGCTCATATCTCTGATTCATACATCCCATGCATACTGATGTGGATACAGATACTGATGCCGGTACTGAAGAGGATACCAGGCTAAAATACTGCAGGTACTGAGGGTGATACCAGGCTAAAATACTGCAGGTACTGAGGATGATACCAGGCTAAAATACTGCAGGTACTGAGGGTGATACTAGGCTAAAATACTGCAGGTACTGGGGGTGATACCAGGCTAAAATACTGCAGGTACTGAGGGTGATACTAGGCTAAAATACTGCAGGTACTGAGGGTAATACCAGGCTAAACTACTGCAGGTACTGGGGGTGATACCAGGCTAAACTACTGCAGGTAGGGTATATTTGCAGTTGTGAAGATAATCTAACTCACTTGGAGTGTGAATGTGATACTGTATATCACAGGAAACTACTCAACCTCTATATATACTAGAAAATAGTCATATTTAACCTCAGTTAGTAAATATAGAGAATAGTCAGATTTAACTTCAGTTAGTAAATATAGAGAATAGTCAGATTTAACTTGTTATTAAATACAGAGAAGTCAGATTTAACTTCAGTTAGTAAATATAGAGAATAGGCAGATTTAACTTCAGTTAATAAATATAGAGAATAGTCAGATTTAACTTCAGTTAGTAAATACAGTATAGTTAATAGTTCGATTTAATTTCAGTTAGTATATAGAGAAGTTAGATTTAACCCCAGTTAGTAAATATAGAGAATAGTCAGATTTAACCTCAGTTAGTAAATATAGAATAGTCTGATTTTATTTCAGTTAGTAAATATAGAGAAGTCAGATTTAAGTTCAGTTAGTAAATATAGAGAATAGTCAGATTTGACCTCAGTTAGTAAATATAAAGAATAGTCATATTTTACCTGTTTGTAAATATAGATAATAGAAGATGTAATTGCAGTTAGTAAATATACAGAATAGCTACTGATGTTTATATGATATGGACCTACCGTATGACTCCTACAATGTGATTGTAAGGAGGACAAATTATTCACACATCCTTACGTGAACATATTCTGTACACTATGTTCTCAGTCACTCTATAGCCATGAATGGACTCCTGTCTCTGCTCAGTATCTGCTTCTGACAGGTTAATATATCATAGGTAAACGGCCTATGATATACAATCAGCAATGGGAGATGTACCTTATGGACTAATATGGACATAGACAAGACACAGTATATGCATCATGAGAACTTACATGTCAGAATTTACATGTTAAATATGTATCAAGTAATATGACTTTGTCTGTGAGAGATATAAAACATTACTGTGTTACGGCCTCTTCCATCCTCTGCTCTTTATCATCTCCTCCCCCACTCTATTACTGATGAAAGAGAATTTTTACTTCAAACTGTATGGATCCATATGAGGGCTGCACGATTTTGGGGAAATATCTAATAGCGATTTATCTGACAGATATTGCTATTGCGATTCAATTAGCCACACACACACAGATAAAAGAAGAATGGCTTATAGTAGACTTAATGATTTTAGAATATTTCAGCTAATGAAGTAAAATGTTTATTATCATCAACTATCCAGTTCGTTTTTATAGTGTAACGTTTTGCTACTTAAACGATAATTGAACGTACAGTAGAGAGGGAGGGAGAGAGAGAGACGGGCTCAGCCCCTGCCCACTTTCCCTACTATTGAAACGCCGCTGTTTTCTGTCTGTGAGCAGGGTTAGCTAGCTTAGCTTAGTTAGCGCTGCGGCTAACATTAGTTTACCCCGACGTGGGCATCAGGAATGACGAGGATGCAAAGCTTGTTAGACGCATTGGAGTTTACACTGCACATTATTTTGGGTAGCAAAATATGACCAAATAGGCACACTCTGGAGCCCTGCTGTAACGTCTTCACACACAGGCTTTCATGAGCTGTTGTTGTTGGGGGTATACGTAGCTACCTTGGGCTACTTCTGATTGGTGAGCAATGAGAACACAGCACTTCTGATTGGTAAGCATTAGGGATGTCCGATATTATCGGCCGACCGATATTATCGGCCGATATCGGCAGTAAAATGTGATATCGGAAAATATCGGTATCGGTTTAAAAAATTTTAAAAACAATAACAATATTTGTTATATATATATCCAGTGAAATTATTAGTTACCTGAAATTATTCCGTTTTTTGGGGGGCGAAACCCTGCATATATCGGTATCGGTTGATATCGGTATCGGAAATTAAGAGTTGGACAATATCGGAATATCGGTATCGGTAAAAAAGCCAATATCGAACATCCCTAGTAAGCATGACTGGCACGCAAGAAAAAACCTTGAATCAGACTTGAAGGTCCTTCCCAGACCTTCCCAGAGAGCAGTCGCATTTTTTCTCCCTAGGCTCCTCAAGGCCGTTCCTACCGCTGCCTAAACTAACTCCCAGAAGTCGATCGCTGCTGTGCTCTGTGCTTTGTGCCGGTTGTCGGACTACACTCAAATCAACTCGAAATGGATCTAATCAATGGATTGCATATTTTCGTCAAGAAAGCAGAATAAGGCTAACCCTCTCTGCCTCTTGGGACATCTCAATCAGGCTACCAACTTGAAGACATGGACATTTGGTATCGAAGCTTTTGGATTGCAATAAGAAGATTTTGGATCCGTTTACTGCGCACAGGACCTACCAAAATTAACTGACTAAGACACTTGGACTAATGCATTCAGTCATTTGGACGGAGTTGTTAAAACTCACTCCACTCAAATCAATAGTTATAATTCACTCTACTCAAAATCTAATTTAAATCGATGTGGCTGGAAGAAATGTGCCAGCCAGTCAGCCAAAACAAATTCCTGGACGAAGGTCAAACCAGGGAGCTGCTGGAGTCGAAGGCCCTCTCGGATATAAGTATGGCATGCGGCCCCCATCCCCTCCCCCCCGTTCAGCCCCCATTCAGCGCCTGACGGCAGCTTATTAGTATGCATGCTGGAGGGGGGGGGCCAAGAAGACTGCCTCGTCAACAAGTCCCACCCCCCAGCTGACAGCATTGTAGTCAGATCCTGCCCCGCCCCTTCCTGTTTTCAGGACACTAACTCTTTCCTCCCTCCCTCCCATCGAGGCTCAGCCGGCTGGCTGCAGCAGACTATACATACGCTGTCTCAGATATACTGTAGTCGACATGTGTCAACAAATGTACATGCCTGTTTGAATTTATGTTGTACCATTATTACTGTAAAAATGTAATGATTGTGAAATGATTGTTTAATGAGATTATGAGCTGCATGTGTACGTCACTGAATTTCCCCAAGGGGATTAATAAAGTATCTATCTATCTTGCTGTATAACATATCCCAAAATCGCAGGCTTTGCGATTTGCTAATTGCGTCGTTTCAAATCGCCATTTCGATATAAAATCTATTAATCGTTCAGCCCTAATCCATATTATAATAAACAATCTTATTGAACTTCAGGAATGGTCTCCTAAATATCTCCGACAACCTAGGCATCACTGGTACAGCTCTGTCATGGTTTCATTCATATCTCACTAATAGATCTCAGTTTGTCAGCGTCAGCGGCTCATCCTCCCCCCCGGCCCCAGTCAACCACGGTGTCCCCCAGGGCTCTGTGCTGGGTCCCCTACTATTCACCATTTACATGCTCCCCCTCGGTCAGATTATACGTCACCACGGACTCAACTTCCACTGTTATGCTGATGATACTCAGCTCTACATCAGCACCTCACCATCCTCCCAACTCCCCCCACAGTCTGTAGTCAACTGCCTCCACGCTATAAAAACCTGGATGGCAACCAAATTACTTAAACTCAACAGCAAAAAGACAGAGCTCATGGTTGTGGCCCCCAAGGCACTGCTCGGGAAGGTTGGAGATCTCCTCCTCCACGTTGACGGCTGTTCCATCTCCCCGTCTCTCGAAGTCCGTAACCTGGGCGTCACCCTTGACTCCACACTTTCATTTCACTCCCACATCAAATCTGTCACCAAGTCTGCCTTCTACCACCTCAGGAACATCTCCCGTCTCCGACCCTCACTCTCAGACTCTGTGGCTGAGACCCTGATCCACTCATTTGTCACCTCCCGGTTGGACTACTGTAATGGAGTCCTGTTCGGGGTACCCAGCAAAGCCCTGGACAGGCTCCAGTATGTCCAGAACTCAGCTGCCAGGGTTCTCACTCACACCAAGCCCTGACAGCACATCACCCCCACCCTCATCCATCTCCACTGGCTTCCAGTCAGGTTCCGCATCACCTTCAAACTCCTGCTCCTCACCTACAAATCCCTCCATGCCCTCGCCCCCCGGTACCTGTCTGATCTCCTCCACCAGTACACTCCATCCCGGAACCTACGATCCTCTGATCTAGGTCTCCTCTCCATCCCTCGCACCAGGTTACGGACTTTTGGGGACAGAGCCTTCAGCGTGGCGTCCCCTACCCTCTGGAACTCTCTCCCCCCCCCCGAAATCCGCAACGCCCCAACCCTGGACACCTTCAAATCCGCTCTAAAAACACACCTCTTCACCAAGGCTTTCCCCATCAGTTAGTTTTAGATTAAATTAGGTCCATTATCCCCTACTTTTCCCTCATCCCCTCTTCCCCCTCCCCCCCTACTTTCCTTGCCCTATTTTTTATCCTGATTGTAAAGCGACCTTGGGTTCTATGAAAGGCGCTATATAAATTTGATCCATTATTATTATTATTATTATTATTAATCATTCGGATATTAATTTCAATATTAGTATTCCGATTTATATTCTTAATACCTCGGACCACGGATCATGATTTACATCGAAACACATCATTACAGTGATATAACCACCTGCATAAACAGTGGCTCAGGAGGTAGAGCGGTCATCTGGTAATCAGAAGGTTCCCGGTTAGATTCCAGCTCGTCCTGGGCAGTGTGTCGAAGTGTCCTTGAGCTAGACATATAACCCCTAACTGCTCTCGATAAGTAGGTTGGCATCTTGCATGGTGTCCTCCGCCGTCTGCAGTGTTTATTAAGATCCCCCATCATCTTGAAGCTCTTCCCACACTGGTCACAGCAGTAAGGTTTCTTTCCTGTGTGTACCATGTGGTGTCTTTCAAGATGTGCCTTTGTCTTGAAGCTCTTCTCACACTGGTCACAGCAGTAAGGTTTCTCTCCTGTGTGTACCATGTGGTGTCTTTTAAGCTCAGACTTTGTCTTGAAGCTCTTCCCACACTGGTCACAGCAGTAAGGTTTCTCTCCTGTGTGTAACATGTGGTGTCTTTCAAGATTTCTATTTGTTTGGAAGCTCGTACCAGACTGGTCACAGCAGTAAGGTTTCTCTCCTGTGTGTACCATGTGGTGAGTTTTAAGCTCTGCCTTTGTCCTGAAGCTCTTCCCACACTGGTTACAGCAGTAAGGTTTCTCTCCTGTGTGTACCATGTGGTGTCTTTCAAGATTTCTATTTGTTTGGAAGCTCGTACCACACTGGTCACAGCAGTAAGGTTTCTCTCCTGTGTGTACCATGTGGTGTAGTTTAAGATGTGCCTCTCTATTGAAGCCCTTCCCACACTGGTCACAGCAGTAAGGTTTCTCTCCTGTGTGTACCATGTGGTGACTTTTAAGATGTGCCTTTCTCTTGAAGCTCTTCCCACACTGGTCACAGCAGTAAGGTTTCTCTCCTGTGTGTACTATGTGGTGTCTTTTCTCTCCTGCGTGTACCATGTGGTGTCTTTTAAGATTTCTCTTTGTTTGGAAGCTCTTCCCACACTGGCCACAGCAGTAAGGTTTCTCTCCTGTGTGTACCATGTGGTGTTGCTTAAGTTCTAACTTTGTCTTGAAGCACTTCCCACACTGGCCACAGCAGTAAGGTTTCTCTCCTGTGTGTACCATGTGGTGTCTTTTAAGATGTGACTTTAACTTAAAGCTCTTCCCACACTGGTCACAGGAATGACGTCTCAATTCCTCCATGTCTCTATTGGTTGCCGGGCAGCAGGGCAGGGGGTTGATCTGGGGAACAGAGAGAGACAGAAACATTCAAATGAAGAAATTTATAGGTTTATAGAGGTTTATAGACGCTAGAGGTTTATAAACTGGCAGTCTAAGGCTATGTATCAGGGCTGTACAGTGCGACATATATATCGCACGTGCTACAGCAACAGCGGTCTGTGCGATGAATGGATTTACTTCAGTAGCACTGGTGCGATAGGCATTCGGTTCATATTGATACTCTTATTTTGAAAATCCTGTCACAGGTCTCATTTCCGCCTAAGCGCAGTTCCAGTCATGATATATCTGGGCTCCGGCAGCTAGCAACAGTCAGGTTCATATGATACTCTTATTTTGAAAAAACCCATAGCAACTCCGTGATGTCATATCCGCCCCAGACCGTGCTTCTGCCTTCTGCTCTCAGCCGAGCGAAGCGGAGCTGCACAGCAGACTGCGGCTATTTTGCGATCCGAAATAAGTCCGTGGTGTTTTTTTTTCTCACAACGGGTCAAATGCATCTTGTAACTGAGGGGTACAATTCCCTGACTGTATTGAGAGTATGGTATCATTAAACCACTACTGAGTTATGTACTTTAATTACTGGCCATACAGTACACAGGTATATATGATGAACACCCACACAATAACACGGCTTAACGGTTCCCGGTCGCGGCTCACGGCGACGTGATGAAGTGACGTCATCAGTTTGTGCCTCTCTATCGAAAACTTAGTCCATTTCCGGGTTTTTTTCGGCGTGGCATTATGACGTGTCCTTGAAACTACACGCTACTTTTTATTTTGTCTTGATAAACCAATAAATGAATGAACCAGGATCATTTCAATTCGATGCTAAATAAACTTTTACGCACGCGTAAAATGAGCCAGATATAATTTTACATGCGTTACATTTTTATTTATATCTTGGTCATTTTTTGAGCTAGAATGAAACGGAAACGTTTGGGAGGAAGTGACGAAGGAGGCGGAAGTTTACTGCCAGAAAGGAACAGTAGAAGAAGTCTCCATGTGCGCAAAAAGTTTGTCTAAAAGATCATTTCTGTGGGACAACACCGGTTTTTCAGTAGTTGTAGTTTATAGTTAGTAGTTCGACTTGTATAGCAGTAGTAGTAGTTGTAGTAGTAGTAGTAGTAGCAGCAGTAGTAGTAGTAGTACGACGTTGATGATCCATCGTTTGTTGGTGATGGTGACGAAAGGTCCACTGATCATGACGACAATGAAAGGTAAAGACACTTATTTTGGACTTTGATTGCTTTTGTTTTTGTCAAACTTGTTGGGAAAGGCAAAGAAAGGCTTTCACATGATAAGTGCACATGATGAATGCACAAGTACATGATGAATGCACATGATAAGTGTACATGATGAATGTACATGATAAGTGTACATGATGAATGTACATTACAAGTGTACATGATGAATGTAAATGACAAGTGTACATTATAAATGTACATGATAAGTGTACATGGTGAATGTACATGATAAGTGTACATGGTAAGTGTGCATCAAGAGATTCCTTGTTGAATGTTGAAAATAATGTGCTTTTTATTGTTTTCTACAGTGAGGAGGAGGAAGGAGCAGAAGCTCTGCCTTCAACCAGTTCTGTGAGACATGGAAGGAGGGTAGACTTTGTACGCAATATATACAGAATGGAATATTGAGTGTATATACAGTGTGTGTGTGTGTGTTGTATGAGCAATGTCTTATATGTACAATGTGTGTGCCATTTATGTGCAGACATGATGAGCAGCCCGCTCCAGTCTGACGCAGGACAACCCAGGCCAGGCCAAGACGTCCAGCCCAGGCAGGAGATCAGGCAGGAGATCAGGCAGGAGATCAGACGCCCTGGAAGACCAACAGTGATCCTGATCCAGCCCCTCAGCCCCTCCGGTTCATGCCGTGCAGACCCCCAGGACCGCAGCTAGACCCCCATGCCACGTATACACAGGTAACACCTGCCAAGGCGTTACAGTTTGACAGGTGCAATTTTTTTTTGGATACGCCTCAGGCATCCTGCACTCTATATGACTGCACTCTAGTCATATGTGTACTGTATATATGTATATTGAATATCCCACAATTTAATTATTTAGTCATTTTTTACTTTTTTACTGTAAAACATTTTTTTTTACTTTTTTTTGTAAAAAAAATTACCTTTACTGACTTTTTGTTAAAAAAAAGCATGCTGGTGATCATTTCCAGTTGAGAATCAAAATTTCGTCTGTGTTTATTACCTGTGTATGGAGAAAATAATGCTTTGTAAATTGAATTCTGATCTGTTCTCTTATGTTTATGTAAAGATGCTACCTGAGGGTGCATTTCCACTGTTTTATATCCTTGATTTGATATGTTTGCATTGGTTCATACTAAAAATAACACATTTTCTCAATCCGATTTTGTGTTTTGTGTTGTACATTATGCAGTATACAGTATATACAGTATTATACAATATGAAAACTAACTGTCAGGTCATATATGTGAGGCTGTGCTGAAAAAAAAGATACCAAACATACCATGGTAAAACATTTTAAAATGGGAATTATACAATTTAAATCAAAATTAGCCAAAACATATGAAATATCCCAAGACCCAGAAGGGTTGTTAAGAAAGTCCTGTTTGGAATATTTATTAGAAGAGCAGCAATATCAGCTTACAGTATTGAGAATTAGGGTCGCGCTTGTATGGCGAAGAATGTGCATGAATAGGTCAAGAGCGTAAGTCCATGAGCATATTACGATGGAGATAATTAATACCACCTGTAGCATAAGAATTATATAAGGCACACTCGTAGGTCAGCTGGAGATACTAGGGGGGTTCCCTCCGGTTGTAAGCCAGCAGGGGAGAGGAATTGTCGGAAGCAAAAGTCTGGATCAACGAGGAATAAAGAGACTCCAGGTACAGGAGACTGTGCAATAATCCCTTGGTCCTTAGACAAAGCAACAGCTATACTCCGGTATGCACTGCAGCATGGATGAAAGCTAGCCAGCCTCTGAGTCCTAGAGGCGGGCTCGACGGGGCTCCTCACAGGGTAGATCCCACACGGTAGTGGGGGTGGACGGTTCTCTGCTCCAGCAGCCACAGGACCAAAGCAATATAATCCAGCCGAAAAGGGCTCTGCATTCGTCGGTGTAGGTTATCCAGTGTACATATCCACACGGTTCTCGTCTAGGGCTCCTCGGATGGCGGCACAAGGTTAGGCCGCCCAGCCTGGATAAGCACACTAGCTCGGTACGATGAAACGGTGGTAATGCTGGTCACTGTAGAACGGTAGCCGCACGATACACTATACATAATAGACTATTACTTTATAATAGAATAAGTCGAACTCGACGATACAGCGTTAAACTCTGACACTTTAGCTATCAATTCGCACGCGGTCTCAAGGCTCTATTTAGGGGCAAAACGGGCCCACTTCACGGCACGTTGTATCGTGGTGAAGGCTTCAACTTGTTGGGGTAACTAACTGCTGTATCCACCTGCAACGTATTTATACGTAAGGTGAACAATCTAGTGCCAACCTCATTTCTGTCTCGTATTACTGCGCAAACCTGGGCATGTTGAGACATGTCTTAGCGGTGACTTTGAACTAGACATTGGGGGTATGGCCGTTGGCGCCTAGGGGGTCGCTGTCCAATAGGAGAACGAATATTATGGTCTGGCCTGTACCTAGGTAAAGGGATATTCCGTGTATATGTACAAAGAATATACAAGGGATATCAGACGATATACAAATATTATACAATATATCTCAAGTAATAAATATATATATTCGGTTTAATCTGACCCTTTGTAACACATCTAACACGCTTTGCATCGTCGCCATTCCTTTATGCCCACATCGCCCGAAATGAACGTTACATTAGCATAAGCTAACAAGCTAATCCTGATCAGAGGCAGAGCCATAGAGAATTAGAGACAGTGTGGACTGGGGAAAGGGTGTGTGGGTGTGTGTGTGTGTGTGTGTGTGTGTGTGTGTGTGTGTGTGTGTGTGTGTGTGTGTGTGTGTGTGTCGAGAGGAGTGGAAGTTTGAAGACAGATTAGACTACAATATGATGCAGGGGTGGTGAGTTGAAACAGTGTGAATGAATGAAAACTTTATTTAACAGATTGCAGAATGGGTACAATACAGTACGGCTCAATACACACAATTGTTAAGGGCAGGCATGCGTTCTTCATGGGACGGGGGTGCACTACGTGCAAGCCCAGATAAGTACTCGCTATTTGCATATCAATAGCACCGGTCGTATTTAACACACCTGACGACCGGCGCTATTGATATGCAAATAGCGAGTGCAATCCCAGTTGATTTCAGGAACGCACCACTGGTTAAGGGGTGCAGACCAGAGAAAGACTTTCGTCTTGTTTACATCAGGGTCCCCCATTGTGTGTGTGTCCCAACCGACCCCACTTCTATGTTTCAATAAATTATTTGCATTTAAAACTATTAACGCTGACTCATTCCTTCAGTCCACTCAAAATTATGCTAATATTCCTTATGTTGTTTATGATATTAATTGAAAATAGCATATGAGAGTATTATAGTAATAATAACACATGGCGATATACTAAAAAGCAATTTATAATTTTTGGCTGGTAAAAAAATCTGCCTTTTTTAAATCTACCAGCCAAATGGCTGGTAAGTCAAAAAGTTAAGTTTGTTCCCTGACTGCAACTGAATAACACAAATACAATAGGCACATTTGTGACTGTTACAAATATAACACGTTTTATACTTGTGCTACAAGATTTTGCGGCCAGTGCTACAAAACTATCAACCTCTGTAGCACCAGTGCTATGTGCAAAAAAAGTTAACGTACAGCCCTGTATGTATAGATGTATACTTTAAGACCTTCTGATGAACCCTGCCTTACAGTGAAATTAAAGAGGCGACTGTTCATTCTCCACTGGACACATAGCATGAGGTGACTGTTCATTCTCCATTGGACACATAAGTAAGTAAGATGGTTTCATACAGAAATGCATCGAGGAACTTGTGCAGAGGAAACAAATCTGTTTGTTTCTAAACCAGAAGCCATGGATTAACAGTTCCGTGCGTGTGGCTCTAGCAGAGAGGGACACAGCACACACATCCGGGGACAGAGAGGAGGAGAGGTGGCTCTAGCAGAGAGGAGGAGAGATGTCTCTAGCAGAGAGGAGGAGAGATGGCTCTAACAGAGAGGAGGAGAGATGGCTCTAACAGAGAGGAGGAGAGGTGGCTCTAACAGAGGAGGAGAGGTGGCTCTAGCAGAGAAGAGGAGAGATGGCTCTAGCAGAGAGGAGGAGAGATGGCTCTAGCAGAGAGGAGGAGAGGTGGCTCTAACAGAGAGGATGAGAGATGGCTCTAGCAGAGAGGAGGAGAGGTGGCTCTAGCAGAGAGGAGGAGAGGTGGCTCTAGCAGAGAGGATGATAGGTGGCTCTAGCAGAGAGGAGGAGAGGTGGCTCTAGCAGAGAGGATGAGAGGTGGCTCTAGCAGAGAGGAGGAGAGGTGGCTCTAGCAGAGAGGAGGAGAGGTGGCTCTAGCAGAGAGGAGGAGAGGTGGCTCTAGCAGAGAGGAGGAGAGGTGGCTCTAACAGAGAGGAGGAGAGGTGGCTCTAGCAGAGAGGAGGAGAGGTGGCTCTAGCAGAGAGGAGAGGTGGCTCTAACAGAGAAGAGGAGAGATGGCTCTAGCAGAGAGGAGGAGAGGTGGCTCTAGCAGAGAGGAGGAGAGGTGGCTCTAGCAGAGAGGTGGAGAGGTGGCTCTAACAGAGAGGAGGAGAGGTGGCTCTAGCAGAGAGGTGGAGAGGTGGCTCTAACAGAGATAGAGGTGCACCGATATATCGGTCGGGTATCGGTATCGGCCGATAAGTGCCTTGTTGACTGCTATCGGCCTATCGGCCGATAAGCTCAAATGTGCCGATAGCAGTCGCCGATAAATAAGCATCAATTTGTGTAGCGTCAAAAGGCAAAAAAATAAAAAGCCGTCCCACACACACACACACAAGCTACTGCATCACAGTTACTACTTATGATTAACAAGGCATTCGTTTTGTGGCATTGACGTTATATAGTTAGTGTTACACGGACAATAACATCAGCATATTATTATTACCCATAGCAGCAAGGCATTACTCCGAGTCCGTTCATAGCTCAGTTCCATTCCGTTGCTCATTCCGTACCCAACTACCCACTACTAGTTAGTTAGCACCATCCAGGCATCAACGTGAGCTCCCGGTACGGTAGCTAGTTAGTTAGCACCATCCAGGCATCAACGTGAGCTCCCGGTACGGTAGCTAGTTAGTTAGCACCATCCAGGCATCAATGTGAGCTCCCGGTACGGTAGCTAGTTAGTTAGCACCATCCAGGCATCAACGTGAGCTCCCGGTACGGTAGCTAGTTAGTTAGCACCATCCAGGCATCAACGTGAGCTCCCGGTACGGTAGCTAGTTAGTTAGCACCATCCAGGCATCAACGTGAGCTCCCGGTACGGTAGCTAGTTAGTTAGCACCATCCAGGCATCAACGTGAGCTCCCGGTACGGTAGCTAGTTAGTTAGCACCATCCAGGCATCAACGTGAGCTCCCGGTACGGTAGCTAGTTAGTTAGCACCATCCAAGCATCAACGTGAGCTCCCGGTACGGTAGCTAGTTAGTTAATAACGTTATATAGTTAGTATTACACATTCAATATAACATCAGCATATTATTTACCCGAACACAGCAAGTAAGCAAGGCATTATTCCGTTCATAGCTCCGTTGCTCATTCCGTACCAAACTACCCATTCTGCAATCTGTTAATAAAGTTTTCAACCAGACAAATGTATAGAAAGGCTTTGTTTTATTATAACATTTGTTGCAGTAAAATCATTGCGTCTCGTTTGGCCATCCTGTGGAGCGCGCTGGTCGGCGGGCACTGCCGGGCAGCTAACGTATTAGCTTGTTGTGGTTCTGAGTTTGACTCGCATTCTGAGTTCTCGCAAGCAGATCAATGGCGACATGCCCCCGAAGTAGAAAATTAATAAACTAGAGATGTTCCGATACCATTTTTCCCTTTCCGATCCGATTCCGATACCTAAGCTTTGGGTATTGGCCGATACCGATATTTATCCGATACCAGTGCATACATTTTTTTTTTAAAATTATATAAATTATACTTTTTTTTTTTTTTTTTCAGATACTGTTATACTGTTTTTTAGTAATAACTAGAACGTATGGTATTTATTCAACAACAGGTGATTGTATAGATTTGTATTAGTATCATTAATCAATGAGTATGGGCTGCAGCACTGCAGATATACCCTACTCCAATGATCCACACGGACATTAAACGGTGTTGCACTCGCTACTCAGTGGCTCTGCAGATATACCCTATTCAGTCTGTAAGCTAGTGGCAGATAGAACGTTCATGTTGTGGTTTTTGATGCAAAATAAATATTCAACATTCTCTTTTGAAACTCCGCCTCAGACTCTTATCCTTTGGCACTTGCTGTACTTTGCTTGCAGGTCTGCAGCCATTATTGCTGGATTATGTGAATAGCACCAACTTTAGACACGGTAATGTTATCAAGCTAAGCTAACTGACCTAGCTCGCCTTCCCGCAGTGACATTAAGATAACGTTAGTAATAGTCAGCTAACGCTAGTCCGTAGCTACTTAACTTAAATACAATTCACCGTGGGTGCATTATTGTTGATAGACGGTCACGGACAGTGTTAGGTCCTGGAGAAAGGACAGGCGATCATCTGATTTGATGTAACGTTAAAAGCGGATGTTGTTCCAACTAGCTATCTTTCCAGCTAATGCTATCATAACACCAGCCAAACACATCCCGATTCCCGTCCGAGCTCCCCGTCACACCGCACTGTCGGGGACAATGGAATTTAAGAAAGTGTATCTGCTGTTAAAATGACACAGCATCACACGGCAGGAGATAAATTACATCATGGGATCGGAGGCTAGAATTTACGTGTACTCGCCGATACCGATACTAGCATTTTAGGCAGTATCGGCGGCATTTCCGATACCGGTATCGGAACAACTCTAGAATAAACGCTTGCCGATTGGTGGTAAGAACAGCAGGAGGTGGGTGCTAGCGGTGTGGCGTAATTGGCAGAATCGACTGTCAATCAAAATGGTTCCATTGCATTGGTTGAAAGCTCTGGTTGAGAGAATAGTATCCCGCTGCAGGCCGCCAGAATGGTTCCATTGCATTGGTTGAAAGCTCTGGTTGAGAAAATAGTATCCCTCTGCAGGCGATACTGGGAGAGAGATAGTGATACCATAAACATATTTCTTGATGAAATGACCTTCGATCAAAACAAAATGGACACATTTCTTAATCAAATTATTCTCCCTAAACTTTCAGAGGATGACGCTAAACAGTTAGAAATACCGATCACACTAGAGGAACTCAAGAAGGCCATAACCGCAATGAAAAGTGGTAAGGCTCCAGGAAGAGACGGTTTCCCATCAGAAATGTACCTTTCTTGTTGGGACATAATTGGCCCCTTATTACTAAATATGATCTTATACTCAGTCAAGGAGGGGAACTTCCATAAAATTGACAATATTGCACTCATAACAGTCCTCCTTAAAAAAGACAAAGACCCCAACGAGTGCGGTAGTTATAGACCTGTAAGCCTCCTCGGAACAGATATCAAACTGTACTCTAAGGTATTAGCCATCAGATTACAAAAGCATATGACGTCTTTAGTTCACCCGGACCAAACTGGCTTCATAGGAGGCCGCCTGATCACTGAGAACATAAGACGTATACTGCACGTACTTGATGCCGACAAGGAGGACACCATACCTAAGGCGATGCTGTCCTTGGATGCTATGAAGGCCTTTGACAGGCTGGAATGGTCGTATCTGTGGGCAGTGCTAGAAAGGATGGGGTTAGGAAAAGGATTCATCGATATGATTAAAGTATTATACAAAGACCCATCGGCCATGATTAAAACAGGCACAATCATCTCTGAAATATTTCCGGTATCACGCTCTGCCAGACAGGGTTGTCCTCTTAGTCCCGGACTGTTCAATCTATCATTAGAGCCTTTAGCACAATATATAAGACAATCCCAATCCATAGAACCTATCGTAATCAAGGGCACACAACAAAAAATTTGTTTATATGCGGACGATGTAATATTGTTCATGAAAAACCCCAACACCACATTGCCTCATCTGCTCAAGTTGATTGAGGACTTTGGTGATTTATCGGGATTTAAGATAAATTGGCCGAAGTCGGCTTTCCTTCCACTTAACACCCCTGCAAAAAAAGATACAACCCTCCCAGGACAGATACCGATGGTAAAACATTTCAGATGCTTGGGAGTGGAAATATTCCCTACCATAAGACAAACGGTGAAGCACAACTACACAAAAATCCAAAACAAAATCAAAGACGACCTTGATAGATGGGCAAAACTTAAGAACACAGTACAAGCACGGATATCAATAGTTAAGATGGATGTACTACCTAAAATCAACTTCTTCTGTTCAATGCTACCGTTACCCCCTCCAGAGGGTTACTGGAAAAGATTACACTCCTCCACATACAAATTTATTTGGAATAACAAACCACCACGTATAAAAAGATCCACCGCACAGAGAAATAAAGCAGATGGTGGCATGGCATTTCCAGATTTTTTCCTATATTTTAAGGCGTACTCATTAAGTCCATTGACAACATGGTTTGACTCCCAAGCATTAGCATCTTGGAGAAAAATAGAAGAAAACATAGTAGCCCCACATAGACTGAAGGACATAGCATACACTAAACTACCAATCAAGCACTGTGAACGAAAATTTTGCCCCATAATTACTCATGCGATCCGGATATGGCGTGAATCACAAAAAAAAAATCCTAACCCACAAGAATGGCACAATCATACTCCCTTATTCAATAACAATGCTCTCTTAATTGGAAAACGACCTATAAGATTCCCTATATGGGAAGAGCAAGGCATACACTCATTAGGGGATGTTTTTAACAAACAGGGTTTTTGTAGTGATAAAGAAATACGCAAAATATTTAATCTCACCAAGTCCACATGGCTTTTTCACAAACAGTTAGAGCTATGTTTGAAGTCTCACGGTGTTCCATTAGACAGACCAATTGAACACCACAGATACCACAAATTCTTCTACTCAAGAGAGACATCGAGAGGTTTTGTTTCAGAATTTTATCATCAATTACTAACGTCCTCGTATGAAACCCTCCAACTTGACTCTGTCTGGAGGAGGGATATACCAGACCTGGAAAATGACTTTGATTGGCAAGGAGCCTGGGCAAATGTCCGACTTACATCAAGGAACCCGGATCATCAACAAATCAATCTTAACTATATTCACAGGACATACTTGACTCCTATAAGACTGTGCCGAATGGGGCTCAAACAAGATTCCAAATGCACCCAATGTACAAATGGGGACGAAGGGACATTTATGCACATGTATTGGGACTGCTCACCAGTTAAGGCATTCTGGAAAGATGTGACCCAACAAATATCAAAACTCGTATCTTGGAATATACCTGTACACCCCTCGGTATTGCTGTTGAATGATGTTTTTGAGTTTGCAGTGAATCCACAGCTAAAGAGATTGGTTTTATCGGGTATCACAGTAGCCAAAAAGCTGATCGCATCACGCTGGTTTCAACCGGAAAAAATGTGCCGTAAAGTTTGGTTTCTTACATATCTCGATGTAATTTACCATGAAATATCTACAGCAAGAATTCTGGGTCTCAATGAATCCAAAATGTCAATGTGGTTAGAAGTGGTGGAGAGAATAAAAGCTAGCTTATAATGGTAGTGTCTGGTTAGGTGCGAGGGATAGTGGAGGTACTTCTCAAGGTGGGGTCCGGGAGGGGGGGGTTCGAGCTGAGCATATGTGTGTAGGTTTTTTTTTTTTAGATAACAGGTATTATGGGTATATCTTATATAAAACAACTAACCAAAAGGTGATCTCATTGGATGTGCCCTGACAATTAATGCTTGTATATCTTATCGTGTGTCGTCATGTTTGTTTATATGTTTGTTTAAAAAAGAATAAAAAAATAAAATACAAAAAAAAAACATATTTCTTGATGTTTCCTTTTTTTAAGTAAGTAAAGAGGCCTACAAATACAAACATACACATACAAATATACAGTAGTTTCATTAAAAAAAAAAAAAAAAAAAAAAAAAAAAAAAAATTTGTTTACAAATACTTATATACAAATATCGGTATCGGTATCGGCCGATAGTGTTAGTTGAACAATCGGTATCGGTATCGGTGGCCAATTTTCATATCGGTGCATCCCTAAACAGAGAGGAGGAGAGGTGGCTCTAGCAGAGAGGAGGAGAGGTGGCTCTAGCAGAGAGGAGAGGTGGCTCTAGCAGAGAGGAGGAGAGGTGGCTCTAGCAGAGAGGGTCACAGCACACACATCCGGGGACAGAGAGGAGGAGAAGAGACCAAGGTACAACCTCTGCAGTGAGATCATAGCAGCTAAAAAGGTTTACAGAGTCAAGATTGAAGAACAATTAGGCAGCAATGACTCAAAGTGTATGGAAGGCACTACACACAGTAACAGACCTGAAAGGGGTCTCCAGCAGCACAGCTAACACCGCTGCCTCCTTACCGGACGAGCTGAACAGATTTGACAGGTTTTGAGGTTAAAAACAACACCCACCACCCCCGCCGAAATGAGCAGTGCCCTGGTCATCACCGAGGCTGATGTGAACGCTGAGTTGCAAATGTGCAACATTTGTATTTTATCCACACAAAAAAAGGGTATAAAATCATTTGTTTTCCTGTTCTTTTTTCACCTAAACATAAATCATCGGATCCTATTGTTTAGTCTTGCAATGCCATTGACCAGGATATTTGTATAAGTACCCCCCACAGAGGCAGGAAACTTCACAACTTCAAAATCCTTGAAGGACGAACAACTATTTTTCACTGGACGGGATTCCTCACAAAAAAGTAAGTAAAATGCCTGTAATATTTTTTTGGGTGATCATTAGAATGTCTAGAACATGTACATATGTTATTATTGTGAAATATATCCCCCAAATGTAAATTAGAGCATGCTTTATACTGGTTGTGTTTATACAACAGTGGGAGAGTGTGGTAGCAAAATCTTACCAATGGCACCTGTTCACCTGTGGAGTCTTATAGTTTTCACAAGACATTTATACAGTTATGTGTATTTTCCCCACATTGCATTATATATATATATATATATATATATATTAGTGTAGGTAGATTAAAAATATTTAATCTGATTAATCGCAAATTAATCACATTTTCTTTTCTACCTTAAACAGATATTTTTCAAGTTCCAAGTTTTAATATTCTTATCAACATGAGTCAACAAATGCTTGATTTATGCAGCCATTTAACACAAAAGGATGACCCTCATGCATTGCAAATGTGCATCAAATTCAAAACAGAGTGATGCACAAAATAACTTAAAAGAAAATAATAATTTAAAACAATGAATAAAGTGTGCATGAAATAATAGGGGAAAGAAAACGTTAGGAACTTGTTACATTCACCCACACAAGGGCTGAGGATTCACCCCCCCCTCTCTCTCTCTCACACACACATACACTCTCCCAGCTCTCTTTCTCTCTTGCCCCTTCCTCATCTCTCACCCCCCCCCTCTCTCTCTATCTCTCTCACACACACACACGTTGAGTCAGAAACAAACATAGTATCAATGAGAGTATCAATAATATACCTGATGTTCTAAAGTTAATCGTGAGTTAAAAGAAATTGTGGCGTTAATAGAATTGTGCGTTAACTTTGACAGCCTTAACACATTAACTGCCACGCAGTTTGCCCCTCTCATACCACTCTCTGCCTATGGAGATGTTCACCTTCTTTGCAGGGCTATAACTTTTTAAATTGTATTGCTAAATTGACATTACTATGGCCCATTCAACATCGATTATCTATCGTTCAGGATGTAGGAACGTTATACTTTTTCATTCATAGATTCATACGAAAATACAGTCTAGAATATAAATATGTTATCGTTTTCTGCAGTAATTCCTAGAACGCTAGTTATAGGCCTAAACCCATAATATAGATTATCGATTGCAGTTTATTCGTGATACACGCTATATTAAAAAATCCAACTGAATACGATCCTAAACGTTATGACTTATCATGTGTGGATGAACGGGGGGGGGGGGCGTTTATAATTCCGTGATCGTCAGTAAATGCTTTATGTAGTATGGGTGATAATAATAATAATAATTCATTTAATTTATATAGCGCTTCTCAATAACCCGAAGTCGCTGACAGTAGTCGGGAGCAAGAGTACAAACAAAGAAATGAAAGCAAAGAAACAAAAACAAAGAAACAACAAAGAAGCAAAAACAAAAGGAACATGAGACCATGGGGGGAACAGGGGAGACAGCATGATAGCACAAAAAAGACTGGAGACAGACATCAATCAGGTTAGAAGGGAGGGGGGGTTTAAGGGTGGGGGGGTTGAAGGCAAGGGAGAACAGGTGGGTTTTGAGGCGAGCTTTGAAGGTGGAGAGTGTAGGGGAGTCTCTGATGGACTGGGGGAGGGAGTTCCAGAGTCGGGGTGCAGTACGAGAGAAGGCCCGATCTCCGAAGTTTTTAAGCTTGGATGTCGGGACAGTGAGGGAGGCAGTGGAGGAGGACCGGAGGGAACGGGTGGGGCGGTAGGGAAGAAGGAGATCATCAGGTAGGGGGGGGGGGCAGGCTGTGGAGGGCTTTGAAGGTGAGGAGTAGTGTTTTAAAGTTTATGCTGTGTTTGATCGGGAGCCAGTGGAGGGAGTGGAGGACAGGAGTGATGTGTTCGCGGGACCGGGTGTTAGTAAGGAGGCGGGCGGCTGAATTTTGGACCATTTGCAGTTTATGGAGGGAGCGGGAGGTGATACCAGTGAGGAGGGAGTTGCAGTAGTCCAGGCGGGAGGAGATGAAGGCGTGAATGAGGGATTCAGCAGCGGGGGGGGGAGAGGCAGTGACGGATTTTTGCGATGTTGCGGAGGTGAAAGTAGGATATTTTTACGATGGAGCGGACATGGGGGTCAAATGAGAGGGTGGGGTCAAGGAGGACACCAAGGTTTCGGACTAGGGGGGAGGGGGTGATGGTGGAGTCGTTGATGGTGAGTGTGATGGGTTTGGATCTGGTGAGGGTGGTTTTGGTGCCAATGATGAGAAGTTCAGTCTTGTCACTGTTCAGTTTGAGGAAGTTGTGAGTCATCCAAGTTTGGAGTTCGGTGATGCAGGATTCGATGTGACTGAGGGGTGGGCTGTGGGGGGATTGTGTACTGATGTAGATTTGGGTGTCGTCAGCGTAACAGTGGAAGTTGAGGTGGTATTTACGGATGATGTGACCAAGGGGGAGAATGTGGCAGATGAAGAGCAGGGGGCCGAGGACTGGGGAGGGGGAAGAGGTGTGGCCGGAGAGGGAGATGAATTGGTGTCTGTCTGTGAGGTAGGAGGAGAACCAGCCAAGTGCTGTGCCCTCAACACCCAGTTGGTGCAACCTTTGGAGGAGGATGGAGTGACACACTGTGTCAAAGGCTGCACATGATCGAGTAGGATCAGGATGTTGAGGGCACCGGAGTCAGCGGAGATGAGGAGGTCGTTGATGACCTTAACCAGTGCAGTTTCGGTGCTGTGAGCGGGACGGAAGCCAGACTGAAGGGGTTCATAGAGGGTGTTGGGCTGGAGATGGGAGTGGAGTTGGGAGGCAGCAATGCGTTCCAGTGTTTTAGAGAAAATATGATATATTAATCAGAGCAGTTTGCATTAATAATAATAAACAATCACGCTGAAAGTAACGTTACGGTCCTCTTACCATTCGCCGATGAGACTGGAGGAAAAAGATCCCACTTATTTGACGTCGATCAACTAGATCCATTTCCGGTTTGTATGGCGAAATAAACGCCCAAATCATATCGATTATTGAGTAATGGCAGCGATCCATATACACGGATGTGCGTCTAGAGTTCTGCAACAATATGTGACTGCCGGACGCATTTCCAAGATGCACGGAGATCACCAGAGATCCATTTCCGGTTGTAACTCGCCCGATCATCCACCAGGTGGCGGTATTGAAGCGTTGCACGGTTGTGCCGAGTCCCACTGTCTCAGCCAAGGCTGGGTGAGGGAATTATGAATACCATGGCGGAAAAATGAAATATGATCTCAATAACGTCGGGAATTCGCATGACCTTGAATCCTGTCGTAAGCTGTTTTTGGCGGTGGATGTGTTAAGTGTAGGATATATGTGCATTTTTACTTTAATTTCTAATTTCCAATAACATTTGTAACCAATTGGTATTTTGTAACCAATTGTACTCGAAGACAAATATACTGCATTAGCTTATACAATGTCATTGGCGGCACGGTGGTGTAGTGGTTAACACTGTCGCCTCACAGCAAGAAGGTCCAGGGTTCGATTCCCGCTTAGGGACCAGGTTTCCATGATGCCAGGTACCCAGGTGGGGTATCTCCCAGGCCTTTCTGTGTGGAGTTTGCATGTTCTCCCCGTGCTCGCAAGGGTTTCCCCCCCGATAAGATAAACCCAATGGAAAAACATGCACAACAACAGATCGCCAACGCTGTGGCGTCCTTGACGAAGACGGACAGGAGCACTTGGATTGGTCCCCTGGCGCGGCTCACGTTGACGCCTGTCTGCTCCCGGCTGCCCTTGGGGGGGAAGGACGACGGGATGGGTTAATCGCAGAGACGAATCGCATCGGCGATTCTAAAGAGACAATGCATGCGTGTGTTCCGGTGTGTGTGCTAAAAACGAACCGCTGTGTGTACCGCTAAAACATTGAGTGTCGTTGCATGCCGAATAAAGACCTCTGCAACAGGTCCTGCATTATTATTATTATTATTATTATTATTATTATTATTATTATTATTATTATTATTATTATTATTATTATTATTGCCTACAATAGTGGCTGTTCCGGGTACACCAACTTAGGCCTTGTCCAGACTAAAACGATTTTGATCTTTTTCGTTTTCGTTTTGTTTTAATTTTTTTTTAAAAAGGTTTCCGTAAAAAAGAAAACGTCTCAAGATAATAAGTGTGTGCCACAAATTTACAAAATAAATGTCTTTCCTGTTTTAGACGTCGCTCTTTTATTTTGAAAACCCCCGACCGGAAGTGTTGTTGTGCCGTCCGGTTTTGTGCTTTTGAGCTGACCTAGTTTTCCAGAGACACACACCGCGGCGCAACGTACGTTCAGGAGTGGAGAAAGAGAGAGACCGTGGCTCAAACTACCTGTGTTGTATTAAAGTAATTGATTGATGTTTAACTTGTACCCGTGTCCAGTCCTTTCGACTAGCAAACATTGTCTGTATTTAACGTTACCTCAGGATACCACTGTCTATTGTATTTAGTTGGTTAGCTATTTAGCTAATGTTGATAGCATAGCATAGCTTGCTGGCTACAGCTCAACACCATGCCATGGGGATGCTATTTACTAAATTATGGAGGCTTTTTAATCGAACAAACGCCTCCTTGTTTAATAATAACTCCCGGTGTTTAATATAAACACTTCTAGCCAGGCCATATCTGGACATAAGACATATGCATCATGTTTCTTTTTTTGTTGGCTGGGTTTTGCATGCAGATTAAGGGAGATGTCAATCTGTTGTCAACGGTACAGGCGCAGTACATTTAGCTGTAAAAATCAGATCAAGCTCAATAGCTTCTGTAACACGACCGCAACTACTCTGTACATGCCATTGTTGTTGATGTTTTCACACGCAGGGTAAGGGAGAGGTGGGCTATCCCGTCATCGGTTCAGGAAAGATGGTGATGCAAGGGGGGCGTCTTCAGAATTGCGCACTCTGGAAGCCGGTCTCAGAAAGTAGCGTCTTCAGGCTGCCAGAACGCAGTTCCGTGTGGCTGAAAGGTGCAAACGATCAAATACTTTGCCTGATACGACCGAAATCGGTTTAGTCTGGACATGGTCTTACTCTGCCACAAGTATGATGATGTTCGTCTGTGCATTTCAGGTGACAGAAACTGTTTCTGGGACTATCACTGCTAAAAACCAAATGATGGTGTTCAAAGTGCCCGTTTCATTTTGCGGAGCAGGTGTGAATCGTCAGGAATTGGTCTTGGGGTGGAGGGCTGTTTGCAACCTTTAGCAATGCAAATCAGAGTTGGCCAGACAGTATTGTGTGACCAGTGTATATTGTAATTAGGTTTCTTTAGTACATTTATTGTACTGTTTTCTAGTGCCGTCGAAATTACTTGATTCTACGATGCATCGTGATGCGGACGACGACGATGCGGCATCGATGCAGTGACGGACCATAATCGATTATAGCCTACTAACATTGATGTGTTAAAAAAAATAAAGAGAGAGATTGAGAGAGACTTGATTTTCCAGCCTCGGCTGGACAATAAAGTTGTAACGTTAAAAAAAAAATGCACCGTTGCATTGAATTGTGGGTGAGACAGCTAGGCCAACACTACAGGACACATGGCGGAACAAAGTAGTAGTGTCCAGCGGCAGCAGCTGATAAAAACCGCGCCCACGTTTTGGAAGTCGGACATTTTGGCACATTTTGGATGGCTTTTAGCTCGTCAATCAGAATGGAGTGATTGACAGTGTCGAAGGCCTTTTGTAGGTCCAGCATGACCATGCCGCAGTATTTGCCCACCTCTTGTTTGATGTGGTCGTTCAAATAGAGAAGGCATGTGTCAGTGGAGTGGGATGTTCCCGTGAACAGAGTACAATACTCAGTGAGGCAGGAGTGCAACCACAGTGGAAAATAGGAATAGGCTACATTAGTACACATACAACTTTCACTGCCTTGTTGGCTAAATAAATGTACCTGTCCATTAGGGGTGTAACGATGCATCGATTAATCGAAATGCATCGATTCTAATGTGACGATTCAACTGCATCGATTTGAATATGTTAGAATAGATTATAATCTAAATTAATCACACACAAAAAAAAATTGTGTATTGTTTTTATTGACCTATAGTCCATTCATGCTGAGTGAATCAGTTCCCCCAGCCACATTTGTGTATTCAAAATTTTGGGGGGAATTAACTGATAGAAAATCGACGTGGTCAAATGAAGAGATTTCATGATGCATTGAATCGTTGCCTGAAGAATCGTAATCGAATCGTTGTGAGGTAGAATCGTTACACCCCTACATGTGATGCATGGACCTCCGTTACGACAGACTCATATTTAACAATAACCGCACATTACATCAGCAAGGACTGGGATATTTTGTGCTGCAAAACGAGAGCCGTTCATGAGAGCCACACAGGTGCTCATATTGCGGAGCTGCTTTCTGTTGTGGAGGAATGGCAGCTAAAAGATAAATCTGTAGTGCTGATTACAGATAACGCATTGAACATGATAGTCGCAGCTCAAGTCGCTCCATCAAAGACTCACCCATGATCCACGAGACCGTACTCACCCATGATCCACGAGACCATCGGAGACTCACCCATGATCCACGAGACCATCAGAGACTCACCCATGATCCACGAGACCATCGGAGACTCACCCATGATCCACGAGACCATCGGAGACTCACCCATGATCCACGAGACCATCGGAGACTCACCCATGATCCACGAGATCATCGGAGACTCACCCATGATCCACGAGACCATAGGAGACTCACCCATGATCCACGAGATCAAGCATGCCATCAAAGCAGATCTCCTTAAGAGGTATTTATTTATGGTTAATTTTTTATTGATATTTTCAGCAGACAGTTGTCATAAAAAACACTGAATTATTTAGCTGTTACATTAAAAACAATTCTAAGTAGACTAAACATTAAATGTTGCCATTATCTAAGACAAAATCTAAAAAAAAATTATGAAAATGTTCCCATTACCTTTATCTAAAATCCAATTCTGCATATCTCAAATATTAGGTACAACAGTGATGCAGAGAAGAAGTTCCTTCATACAGCCTCTTCCCTGGATCCCCGCTTTAACACATTGACTGCCAGCTATTGGCCTCATCCTGTTCTAGCTAGGCCACACTTTAAAAGATAGGAGTGCGTCACCTTGTTTGTAGAGCTATATCTATATTCTATATTATAGCTATGGATACAATACTATGGTCATTTGATAGTAACTATATTCTGTCCAAGATGCAAAAAAGAATAAATTTTTTTCATGAATACGCTCGCACGTTATCTCGTGGTGAATATAAGTATAGTTTCGGAATGATCCGGGCTAATTCCTGGGAGGCTGAGTTATAGGGTGCAACGTGAATTCTACTAAAAGCATTGGCGTTTCATCCCTGGACACGTTACTATTTACAAATTTAATTTCATCATGAATGCATGAAAGGGGGGGGGGGGGGGGTAGTTTCTGATGCTTTGATTGCCAGTAGCGGCATTCGTTGTGAACCCTACACACGCTGATCAGCTGGATCGGAATGAAAACATTGCAGGATCAAGCTGGAATTGACGTCAGATGTTCCTTACCTTAGATCGGGCTTATTCCAAAAAGAATATTCCAATTGTTTGATCGCCATCTGGTCCATGACAAAATCCAGCACAACACATGCATCGGGGGCATTTGACGCGCTTCAATGCGACCGAGTGAACCTCTAGACTTCCCTGTACTAAAAAACTGCGCCCGGAGCGGTTTAAACGTAACACACGGTCTGGAACAGGGTTTACTGCACTCTCGATACTGCCACCTGGGAGTATCTGGCCGGTACTCCACCCTCGGGTCCCAGTATGCCTTTAATGTCTGAGATTGAATAGAATATTAAAATAGAAAAAAAGGAAAACGGACTAAATAACGTATATACGTGGTTGGCGTTCAACGGTTGTCGGCCAAACACGTATATAAACGTTGTTGGCGGGGAATGTGTTAAAGGACTGCCTTTTCTCAGAGGAAGGGAAACAGGAGGTCTACAAAGCAGTGACTGAGGAGGCTGCATTCTTGGAGGTAATTTCACCATGTTTCATGTAAAATGTATTCAATTAAAACTTAAAACGGTCATATCAATAAATTAACTACAATGAGTAAAAGTTTTATAAGACTGAGAAAAACAGTTATCCTAATAGATGTGAGCTGCTGCATTGATTGAGAAGGAGCTAATGGCTGGTTTAATGCTATTTCTTTCTCTCCTCTCCTCATCTCCTTTCAGACACAAACTGTGAGTGCGAGGACACCCAGGACAAAAGCAGATGAAGCGTCTGGGGGAATCGGCAAAGGAGAAGAAATGCTGCCAGTGGAGGACGAGAGGCCTACATGACCCTCTGCTCCCAAAAGAAGGGCTTCATCGCTGCTCGTGAGTTTGCTGGGACAATCTTTCACAGACACTGAAGGTACAGTACAAACCAAGACCGCCTATGCCAGGGCTGAGGAGGACATGGACAGACACTGTAAAGCCCTGTCCCTGGCTCTCACTGAGGAGGACATGGACAGACACTGTAAAGCCCCGTCCCTGGCTCTCACTGAGGAGGACATGGACAGACACTGTAAAGCCCCGTCCCTGGCTCTCACTGAGGAGGATGCTGTAAAGCCCCATCCCTGAGGAGGACATGGACAGATACTGTAAAGCCCCGTCCCTGGCTCTCACTGAGGACAACATGGACAGATGCTGTAAAGCCCCATCCCTGAGGAGGACATGGACAGATGCTGTAAAGCCCCGTCCCTGAGGAGGACATGGACAGATACTGTAAAGCCCCATCCCTGGCTCTCACTGAGGAGGACATGGACAGATGCTGTAAAGCCCCATACCTGGCTCTCACTGAGGAGGACATGGACAGATACTGTAAAGCCCCATCCCTGGCTCTCACTGAGGAGGACATGGACAGATACTGTAAAGCCCCATCCCTGGCTCTCACTGAGGAGGACATGGACAGATGCTGTAAAGCCCCATCCCTGAGGAGGACATGGACAGATGCCGTAAAGCCCCATACCTGGCTCTCACTGAGGACATGGACAGATGCTGTAAAGCCCCATCCCTGAGGAGGACATGGACAGATGCTGTAAAGCCCCGTCCCTGGCTCTCACTGAGAGTCCTCTGGACTGGTGGTGTGTCCATGAGGTCACATTTCCTCTCCTCTCCAGGCCGACAAAACGATACTCGTGTATCCCAGGCACGAGCGTGTCTGCAGAGAGGGTTTTCTCCACTGCAGGCGATGTGGTCACTGCAAAAAGAAGCTCTCTCAAACCGGAACATGTGGATCAACTAGTGTTCTTAGTACAGAAGATTACAGTGATTTTCCAAGATGGCTGCCGCCAGTGTCTCCTGCTACGGTCATGTTTTTTGATACTCTGTATCAAGTGTTTTTAGCCTGTTGTATCAAGTGCTTTTAACCTATTTTATCAGCGTGATCCCATTATGGATACACACAAGCAATCATCAAAACATTTCGGAGGCTGTTTTTACTTAGTTTGTTGACTTGCTTTGTTTGGGAGGACTCTGGCTCAGAGGGAAATGCCGGACCCCACTTCGGATATCGCAAAAGCAAGGGCCGAGTTGAAGTCCATAGAACTACTCATTGTGGATCTCCTTGGCCGTCAAACTGAAATCCTGTCTCGGTTGGAACGTTTGGAGCCGTCTGACGCTGCCCCCTCGCCTGCTCGTTCATCCTGGGCGACCGTCGTGAGAGGTAAAAGGAAGCTCTCGCTGCCTCTGTTTGATCCTATGGACTCCCCTCAACTCTCCAACCGGTACGGTCCCCTGTCTGAACGCTCCGACGCCTCAGTTTTTTCAGAATGGGCGCTCCGCTCTAATGTCGTTGCTCCACTGGCTGACTTTCCTACGCTAGCGATAGCCGACAGTAGCAAGCCCTGCACCCCTATACAGCAGCTTGAGCGTGGATGTAGAGCTGCGCGCCTAAATGCTAAACGCTCTGCTCCAAGTCCTTCACCCCCCCACACCAACGTTTCAAACCCCCGATCCCCCTCTCCTGCCTGTAAACGCTCTCGGCTGTCCTCCGCCTCCCCCACGGCCCCCAGTGTCGCCTGTGTTCCTAGCTTAACAGATGCAAATGCTAGCTCTGTTGATACTAGCAGCCCATCAGTTGACACAAACCCTCTGCTGCTAGCTCATATCAGACACCGCCTTTTTCCACCTCCAGAACGGATCCTCGTAGGTGACTCCATCGTCAGACATGTTACAATTCCGAAAGGCATCACATATTCCTTCTCGGGTGCAAAAATCAATGACATAGCCAAACATATCCCAGACATTGTAAACAGATATCCATCTGCCCACAAAATCATTGTGCACGCTGGGACAAATGACATTAGAGACAGGCAATCAAAGAAGCTCCATGAGGACTATGAAGCTATTGCCAAACAAATTTTCTCCGGTCTAATTCCAACCCTCCGCCGGAGTTCAGAGCTGTTTAGTCGTACGTACAGTGCCGATCAGTGGCTGCGGAATTTCTGTACAGCATGTGGATACGCCGGATACATTGGCCACTTCGATTCATTTTGGACAATGAGGGATTTGTACAAACCTGATCAACTTAATCCCAGCTATAAAAGGACTCTCAGCTCTATCTTTCAATTTATCCTGCCATCTAGCCAGTCTTGCAGACTGACGCTATACCCCTGCTAGATATTCCACATCAGCTATTCTGAGTTTCGAAAATCGGATGGACTATAGCCTGTGCCATTATAACATTGATATTAATAAAAATTCAAATATACAGGTTATAGTAAATAATAGACCTACAAGCAATAGAGTAGGGATGATCACAAATCATCTAGCCTAGAAACGTTGCAGACTACAACAACGACAGTGCCTCTACCTGGGCAGCTGAGAGCCTGTAGCGACAGTGTTATCCACACTAACTTGCGCCCGCTACGACGTGCTGCGACCAGTGTGACGCCAAATATCACTTTGAATATGGCTCTGATTAATGCCAGATCGCTATCAAACAAGACATTTCTTCTGAATGATTTTTTCACTTCCCGTAAACTGGATTTTATGTTTCTAACGGAGACCAGGCTACATGTTGATGAGTCCATACCTTTCTCTTAACTCCTCCCTCCTGACTGTACATTTATCAGCGCCCCACGACCACCGGTAAAGGTGGTGGGCTTGCATGTGTTTTTAAATCCACTTTTCATTGTCGGCAGATTGCAGCTGTCACTTATTCTAGCTTTGAGCTGCAGCTCTTTGAATTAAATTCCTCTCCTCCCCTGCTGTGTGCGGTTGTCTATCGTCCACCAAAATACAATAAGAATTTTATCCAGGACTTTGAGAACTTTCTGTCTGAAACCATGGTGGCTTTCGATCATTTTCTAATCACTGGTGATATGAACATTCATGCGTGTTGTGAATCCAGTCCTCTGGTTAAAAGCTTCTTGTCTCTAATTGAGTCTTTCAATCTCACTCAGTGGGTCTCTGGTCCAACCCACGAAAAAGGACACACATTAGACCTAGTGCTGTCTCATGGTTTGAGTGTCTGTGTAAAAGAAATATGTGATAGTGCTTGTATTTCTGATCATATGCCTGTTTTATTTTCTGCTGTTGTCCCATGCTCTGTAGTTGCTATTCATCCTCCTGCACACCATTTTCGTGCTATAAACACAGACACTGCGCTGAATTTCCACACAGCTTTTAATGACTTTGTGCTTTCTAGTGTGGATGGGTAGAATGCCCTAAATGTAGAGGAGCTTGTTGCACTTTTTAACTCCACTTGCACCAGCATCCTAGACTATCGCCCCATTGAGGAGCAAACACCCTAGGGCTCCTTCGGAACCATGGATAAATAATGCTATCCGTGTGATCAGACGCTCATGCAGGCGCGCTGAAAGAAAGTGGAAGAAGGATAAGTTGCATGTCTCGTTTGGGATTCTAAAAGACTGTAAAATTGAGTATCAGAGAGCCATGAAGGCTGCTAAAACTGAGTATATCTCCAATCTTATTTCTAAGAATATTAGCAAACCCAGGGTTCTATTTAATACTCTCGACTCTCTTGTAAACCCTTGTGATACTGCCCCTGTTGTACCATCGCCTGCTCTCTGTAATGATTTTTTTTTATTTCTTTGTTGACAATCTCGTCTCTTCGGTCTGCACCCCCTCTTGCTGCCCCGGCCCCGACCCCTCGGTTCCACCTGTGTGCCCAGCTGCTTTTGAGGAGTTTAAACCCATATCCTTGTCCTCACTGTCTGAAGTTGTTCGTGAGTTGCGGCCCACAAACTGCCTCTCTGACAGTGTTCCCTCTCGCCTTTTAAAAGAGGTTTTTGATTTAGATTCAGTTGGCTCTTTTATTCTTCTTTTGGTGCATGCTTGTTTTAGTTCAGGAATTTTTCCAACTTCTTTTAAACACGCTATAGTGCAGCCACTAATAAAAAAAAAAAAAACTTGGACCCTTCTGTTCTCTCAAATTTTAGGCCCATCTCGAAACTGCCCTTTCTGTCCAAAGTGCTGGAGAAAGTAATCTCCATCCAGCTGCAATCTTTTTTAAAGACAAATGACATCTATGAGAAGTTTCAGTCGGGTTTTAGACCTCGTCATAGTACTGAGACTGCTCTTTTAAAAATGTTCAATGACCTTATTTTAACTGTGGACTCTGGGTGTGATGCCATTATGGTAACACTGGATTTGACCGCTGCCTTTGATACAGTGGATCATAAGACCCTTTTATCCCGCCAAGAACAGTGTGTTGGCATCAGAGGTGCTGCCCTTATGTTAATTCAGTCGTACCTGACTGATAGGACTTTCTCTGTCCATCTGGGTGAATTCTCCTCAAATGTGGCCCCTCTTACCTGTGGTGTTCCCCAAGGTTCCATCCTGGGTCCCTTGTTATTTTCTTTATACATGCTGCCCTTAGGTTCTATTCTACGCAAACATAATGTCTCCTTTCACTGCTACGTGGACAATGTCCAAATTTAGCTTCCTCTAAAAGTAGAGTGCAATAACTGTCTTGAACCTCTGCTGGCCGCTCTTGCAGACATTAAGATTTGGATGGATCTAAACTTCCTAAATCTTAATGACGGCAAGACGGAGGTAATTGTGTTTTGGCATTCTGGACCGCTTGGGAAACTCGGCTGGTGTTTTAGGGCCCCTCGATGCCAAAAAACTAAATTATATAAAAAGCCTTGGTGTCACTTTTGACAGTGATCTGAGATTTAATAAACAGATTGGTTCTGTGGTTAAAGGCTCCTTTTTTCAACTTAGGCTCCTGGCAAAGATAAAGCCCTACCTATCTCCCAAAGACCTGGAGAGGGTCATCCATGCGTTCATATCGTCAAGGCTGGACTATTGTAATGCTCTATATGTGGGTCTCGACCAGCTCTCCCTACGACGCCTGCAGCTAGTGCAGAACGCTGCTGCACGTCTCTTGACTGGCACTAAGAAGAGGCGTGAGCACATCAGACCAGTGCTTGCTTCTCTGCACTAGCTCCCTGTTCGTTTCAGGATTGATTTTTGATTTTAGCCTTAAATGGTCTGGCCCCTCAGTACCTAGCTGAACTTCTCCATGCTTGCACCCCAGTTAGAGCACTGAGGTCATCAAACAAATTACTTTTGGATGTCCCAAGGTCTAGGCAAAAAACAAAAGGTGACCGAGCCTTTGCAGTGGCTGCCCCTAAACTGTGGAACAGTCTTCCATTACAAATTAGGTCTGCTCAGACCCTAGAACATTTTAAGGCTCAGCTAAAGACTCACCTATTTTCTTTGGCGTTTAGAGGCTTAGTAAGCCATATATCCCTGGTCGTGTCGTGATTGTTTTTAATGTATTGCAGCTTCTGAATTTGTGTATACCGGTACACTGTATTTGTAATCTTTTGTATTTCTTAGTTTTTTTATATTGTTTTAATGTTTTGCAGCTTCTGATTGTGTGTATACTGTATTTTGTATATATTTTTTTGTATTTCTCAGTTTTTATATTGTATTTTTGGTATTTCTCTGTGTTATATTGTGAAGCACTTTGGTACACCTTCGGTTGGTTTTAAATGTGCTATATGAATAAAGTTGACCTTGACCTAGAAGAACCTACAAATTCCAAAATGCTGAGAAGGGGGCAATTTTGTACTTGCCATATTTCATAGAAGGGAGGAGAGAGGATATGAGATGAGAGGAGAGAGGAAGGGAGGAGGGGAGGAGAGATGGAGGGAGGGATGATATGAGAGGAGAGAGGAAAGGAGGAGGGGAGGAGAGAGGGAGGAGGGGAGGATACGAGATGAGAGGAGAAAGGAAGGGAGGAGGGGAGATGGGAGGAGGGGAGGATATGAGAGGAGGAGGGAGGGAGGATATGAGATATGAGAGAAAGGAGGAGAGAGGGAGGGAGGAGGGGAGGAGAGAGGATATGAGAGTAGAGGAGGAGAGGAAGGGAGGAGGAGAGAGGAGGGGAGGAAGATGCCAACATGATTCTCAAGCCGACCTAGAAGAATCGAATGATCGATAGTGAATATGTAATCTATTATATTGTCCTGCCTTTTATATGGACCCTGAGTGCATAATGAAATGTAGATTGATTGACATCCATGAGGTGTTTAGGAATGATAAAAATTAAGAACAAATTTTTTATTTTATTTTTTAGATTTTTTTTTTTTAGATTTTATCACTTTATTCTACTGGGCAGTCCAGTAGAGAGAGAGAGGAGGAATGGGAGACAGAGTGGTGGGAAGACATTCGGCAAATAACGACGGGTTCGGGAATCGAACCCGGGTCGGCCGTACCGCGGCTGAGCGAGCTATGTGGTTCGCCATTGGGGCGCCCCGAACAAAATTACTTTAAAGAATGTAAATAAAGTAGTAAAACGATCACCTCTGGCAAGCTTGTCTATGTCCAGCAGACCATCCTTGTTGCCACGGGTGATGGGAAGCGTGTGGACGTATGGACAATCCATTAGGGTTTTCTCTAGACGTTGACACAAAGATGCCCAAAACAAAATCATCATGGTGGACGCAGTGGATTATTTGCTAAAAAACTAAAGGCTAAATTACAGCAGGTTAAAAGAAAAAAGATACCTTCATGTCATGGTTATAATGGGCTGAAATCTGCCAAACTTATTTTTGTTGTACTGTAACGTTACTTGTGATGTATAATGACAGCTAATCTAATCTAAATGAGAAAACCTCCACTTCCTAACAAGTTGAAATAAAGGTTTGAAACGGGAAAAAATGAAATGTTAGCTTTAGGCTAGAGCGTGTTTACTTAGTTTGTCTTACTTTCACACTAAACTCAAAGTCTCTTCTAAGGTAGCTCTCCAAACCATGCAACGTAAAATAGGATTGTTCTCAGACCAGAACAATCACAAACTGAGAAGGTTTAGTCAAAGTTTAAGCAAACAACACATTGGATATGTGACATGTTAAAATATGACTTACCAAAGAGCAGATCACTTTGCGTCGTTCCAGATGTGAAAAAGGCAGGTGTGGATAATTATATGTACTGAGCACAGATATGTAGGATAGTTTTATGTAATGATAAGACATGTAGGATAGTTCTATGTACTGATCACAGCAGGGTTAGAAAAAAAATAAAAAATTCAATGGCTTTTTTTGCCCCCCTTAATTGATTTTCGGGGGCTTTTTTTGTATTTCGGGGGCACTGAATTTTTATGATGAAAATTAACATAAGGATTATAAAACATTGACACTTTTTTTTACAGTCTTCATCCCTATGTTTGATAATGTAATGTTAATGTCTCCATATATAGGGCTCTACGCTAACCTTTTTCCCAAGGAGCACATGTGCTCCTAAATAAAATGTTAATAAATAAAATCTAAATAAAAATTTAGGAGCACACAAAGAAATTTAGGAGCACAGTGAAAATTGTTCAAGTAACACAGAGTTTATTAACTATTTATCACATGCATATTATACTGTGCATGTGCACACTATGAATTGAAAATGGGGGACCCTGATGTAAACAAGACGAAAGTCTTTCTCTGGTCTGCATCCCCTTAACAATTGTGTGTATTGAGCTGTACTGTATTGTACCCATTCTGCAATCTGTTAATAAAGTTTTCAATCAATCAAACGCAAAGGATATCGGTTGTCAAGCTGCTTTTGTATGTTGTAGTGTTGTTATGATACCAACATTTTGACTTTGATACAGATAGGAAAGGTAATGGAATATATTATTAGATGACAGAACATTGAAAATTCTTTATACAATTATTTAATTCATTATGAAATAGAAATTCCGTTTTTGGGTGGAACGTTTGTTGCAAGGAGCTAGGGAGGCGGGGACCGCTGCGTGTTACACACAACACGGAGAAATGTCCAAGCGTCTAGCTGCTTCGGTGCGTCGTTAGCGTTAACATCGGAAGAAATTCCCCACTAAGCCCTAAATTCAGAGCAGAGCAGTATCCTAATGACTTTTATGCTTCAGTCGATAAGGTGTTTTGCGAATTCTGTCAACATACCGTGGGGACTGGACCCGCAAAAACACGTGCGAATATCACTTCAAAAAACCATGTCAGCCGGATTCCTCTTTCTCCTCGTCTCTCTTTTGCTCAAAATAAAAATGAATGGGCTTCATGGCTGGCTGATTTTTTTGCGTTGTCTGATTCTGAATGTATAACTTGCCTAAGCCGGTACCGTGACTTTGTTTTCGGGCGCTACTGTGATTGGACGTTTATGCGCCTTGTGTAATGTGGGACTATTAACAGCGGAGCTGTTTTGTAATCGTCACTCGTCTCGAGTAAATGATTGTTCCGGGTCGCGCACACACACATATTATTAGGGGCAAATACAAGGGAAATGCTTGCACTGTAGATCATATATACAATTATATATATAATTAGTAAACTGTCTGGGGCATTTTCTGCCCCCCTTAACTGATTTTCGAGGGCATTTTGTCCATTTTCAAGGGCATTTTGCCCCGAGCCCCCGTTAATTTCGAACCCTGGATCACAGACATGTAGGATAGTTCATTTATATGTACTTATGTTAATTTACGTATCGTAAATGTCTATCGTTGCTTACTTGATCCACTCAGGGCAGTATGGGGTAGAACACATAGTAGCATACTACAAGAACCTAGGCGTCCACAAAGACGACTTCAAACTGGAAATGGTAACTACAGATGAGGTACTAAAAGAACTGAGCGCCCTCCAACCGAACAAGGCCACTGGCCATGACAACATCCCCTCCAAATTCCTCAGAGACTCAGCAGCCGCCATCACCCCAGTCATCACACACATAATAAACTAGGGATGCACCGAAATTTCGGCCACCGAAAGTTTTCGGCCGAAAATGGCCTTTCGGCTTCCGGCCGAAAGAGTTTTTTCACCGAAAATATATCACCGAAACAGAAACCACCAGCTGTAACCTAACGCGTGTTGTTGTGATGATGTCATCAAAACGCGGATTCAGTCATTACATGCGCAAACGTGAACTCTTCAGTCCTGCGTTCTGCAGCCTGTGTGATAACTCCTCTTGGGACTCGGGAGGCGCGCTGTAAACTCTGCGCGCAACGAGTCCAATAAATGCGTCTTTAACATGCTTTATAGTTTATATCCTTATTTACTATGCCCGTCGCGGTTAATCACTGAGTGTATGCATATTATTCAGAGCGAGAGGGATTGTGTTTCTCACATTGACGCTGTCGCGCGTCTACTGTGCCAAAGTCAAGAGAGCGCATTCATCTGGTGACTAGAAAGGTGCGCTCAGTAGAGCACAGATCTCTCTCTCTCTCTCTCTGATTGATTGATTGAAAACTTTATTAACAGATTGCAGAATGGGTACAATAGAGTACAGCTCAATACACACAATTGTTAAGGGAATGCAGACCAGAGAAAGACTTTCGTCTTGTTTACATCAGGGTCCCCCATTTTCAATTCATCAGGACATATATGACATACAGATAGACAGTACTGCTACATCTATACATTTATGACATACCAGATTTGCAAATACAGTACTGTTTGTGATACAAAAAGACCCATAATAGTGATTATTTAAGTTAAGTTTTGCCATAATCATATATTTTTCCATAATCAGGTAGCTGAACAACATTGGTAAAAAAAAAATTCTATTCTATGAATCATTTTCGGCCTTTGGCCAACTGTTTCCTATTTTCGGTATCGGTTTCGGCCAAGAATTTCCCATTCGGTGCATCCCTATAATAAACCTCTCCATAAAACAGGGACACGTCCCCAAGGACTTCAAAATTGCGAGAGTAACACCCCTGCACAAAAAGGGCAGCAAATTAGACCCAGGCAACTACCGCCCTGTTTCTATCCTTACATCCATCTCGAAAGTCATGGAAAAAATAGTATACGAACAGATCGAAAAGTACCTTGCGGAAAAAAATCGAATCTACGAATTCCAATCTGGCTTCAGAACATCCCACTCCACTGACACATGCCTTCTCTATTTGAACGACCACATCAAACAAGAGGTGGACACGGGCAAATACTGCGGCATGGTCATGCTGGACCTACAAAAGGCCTTCGACACTGTCAATCACACCATTCTGATTGACAAGCTAAAATCAATTGGTTTTGATAGTCTATCAGTGAGCTGGATACAATCCTACCTGGAGGGGAGAGAACAGATGGTGGAGGTAAACGGTACCCTATCCCCCCCCTCACAGTGAGCTATGGTGTTCCACAAGGAAGCATACTAGGACCGCTACTATTCCTAATTTATGCAAATGACATGTCGTCAGCTTGTGACTGCAACTTGTTCCTGTTTGCGGACGACTCAGCCCTGCTGGTCTCTGACAAGAACAAGTTACAGGTTGAAAAAGCCCTCAGCTCGGAACTAGGCAAAATCTGCATATGGCTCGCCGACAACAAACTATCTTTACACATGGGCAAAACAGAGTCCATTCTCTTCGGTTCAAATAACAAACTCAGCAAGACCGACGGCTTCTCGGTTACAGTGGGTGACAATATTGTCACAAGGAAAAATGAAATTACCTACCTGGGTTCCATCCTAGAGGCTAATCTTTCCTGTGACAAAATGGCATCCAATGTAATAAAAAAAGTCAACCAACAAACTCGATTCTTGTACCGGATCTCCTCTCTGGTAAACAAGAATACCCTGAAGACTCTGGCAGGAGCACTCATTCAAGGGTACTACGACTATGCTTGCACCTCATGGTACCAAAGCACCTCAAAGGCACTAAAAAACAAATTACAAACATCTCAAAACAAGCTAGTCAGACTACTGCTTGACCTGAATCCTAGAACCCACCTCACCCCTGCCCACTTTGACAACCTAGGATGGCTTAGAGTCAGGGCTGTACAGTGCGACATATATATCGCACGTGCTACAGCAACAGCGGTCTGTGCGATGAATGGATTTACTTCAGTAGCACTGGTGCGATAGGCATTCGGTTCATATTGATACTCTTATTTTGAAAATCCTGTCACAGGTCTCATTTCCGCCTAAGCGCAGCTCCAGTCATAATATCTGGGCTCCGGCAGCTAGCAACGGTCAGGTTCATATGATACTCTTATTTTGAAAAAACCCATAGCAACTCCGCGATGTCATATCCGCCCCAGACCGTGCTTCTGCCTTCTGCTCTCAGCCGAGGGGGGCTGCACAGCAGTGCGGCTATTTTGCGATCCGAAATAAGTCTGTGGTGTTTTTTTTCTTCTCACAGCGGGTCAAATGCATCTAACACGCTTTGCATCGTCGCCATTCCTTTATGCCCACATCGCCCGAAATTAACGTTACATTAGCATAAGCTAACAAGCTAATCCTGATCAGAGGCAGAGCCATAGAGACAGTGTGGACTGGGGAAAGGGTGTGTGTGTGTGTGTGTCGAGAGGAGTGGAAGTTTGAAGACAGACTGGAGTCGGACTACAATATGATGCAGGGGTGGTGAGTTGAAACAGTGTGAATTAATGAAAACTTTATTTAACAGATTGCAGAATGGGTACAATACAGTACGGCTCAATACACACAATTGTTAAGGGGATGCAGACCAGAGAAAGACTTTCGTCTTGTTTACATCAGGGTCCCCCATTGTGTGTGTGTGTGTCCCAACCGACCCCACTTCTATGTTTCAATAAATTATTTGCATTTAAAACTATTAACGCTGACTCATTCCTTCAGTCCACTCAAAATTATGCTAATATTCCTTATGTTTTTATGATATTAATTGAAAATAGCATATGAGAGTATTATAGTAATAATAACACATGGCGATATACTAAAAAGCTATTTATAATTTTTGGCTGGTAAAAAATCTGCCTTTTTTTTGTTCCCTGACTGCAACTAAATAACACAAATACAATAGGCACATTTGACTGTTACAAATATAACACGTTTTATACTTGTGCTACAAGATTTTGGCCAGCGCTACAAAACTATCAACCTCTGTAGCACCAGTGCTATATGCAAAAAAAAGTTAACGTACAGCCCTGCTTAGAGTAGACGACAGAGTACAGCAACTTGCAATGGGCCTGGTCTACAAGATACACTACGCGACCAAGGTACCCATGTACATGTCAAAATACTTCCCAAAGGTCAGTGAATACCACGATCACAACACCAGAGGGAGCTCCACAAATCATGTTAAACCCAGATTCGGCTCAAACAAGGGACTAAACACGTTTCGCAATTATGCCACATCAATGTGGAATGCCCTACCCAAAGCTGTAAAGGAATGTGAATCACTACCCACTTTAAAAAACACTCAAATCGAAACTGGCCCCTACAAATGTCCTAACCCAGTTGTACAGTAAATGACCAAGTATGGCTTTGTCAGTATTCCAATGTACAGTGTACAGTGCCCCCCCCCCCCCCCCCCACCTCCAATGTACAGCCCCCACCCACCCACACAACCTCCCCCAATGTACAGTTTCTACGTCAAATGTATATACACTCTTTTTCTGGACACTTTTTGTATCAAACAGTAGTGTATTTGCAAATCTGATATGTCATAAATGTATAGATGTAGCAGTACTGTCTAGCTGTATGTCATATTATGATATATGTTATGATGAATTGAAAATGGGGGACCCTGATGTAAACAAGACGAAAGTCTTTCTCTGGTCTGCATCCCCTTAACAATTGTATGTATTGAGCTGTACTGTACTGTACCCGTTCTGCAATCTGTTAATAAACTTTTCAATCAATTCAATCAATCAAAAACATTTTGATTGGAAGCTGGAATCAAAATGCTTGAATCTTCCGAGAGATTGTATCGCAAGCTCCGTAGACCTGTGTCAAGCTAGCGACAACAACCGTTGTTTCCGTTAATATCGCCATTTGAATATCACCAAAGCCTAAACACCACCAACACGTAGTCCATAGTAAACTATAGCTCAATACAGCAGAAAGAGCAGTATACTATCACTTGTAAAAGGTGTAAGACATTTTAAAACATTGCCTACCTGGTGTTTGGGGCTCGCTATCACTATCAGACTCGCATCCTGTCGAGCTGCGTGATTACATATGCACGCCGTATTTCTCGGAGACGCTCTCTGATTGGCACTGACTGACGCTCTCTGATTGGCCACTGACGCGTTTGCCCAATCCGGCCCAATCCGTGACGAGCTGTGTCTTTGCCCATTTCCTCGTCAAACAGCCTGCAAACTACCTGGCGTTCTATTGCCATGCTCTAAGACAAACTCTAACCTTAACCAACTTCAAAAGAGTGCCTAAGCTTAACCGTCGAATAAACTTGCCGTAACGCTCTAAGACAAACTCTAACCTTAACCAACTTCGAAGAGTGCCTAAACTTAACCAGTGTAGAAACAGGCGTCGGCCAATCAGAGAGCGTCTCCGAGAAATGCGGCGTGCATATGTAATCACGCTGTCGAGCTCCGTGCATAATAAATGCTAGCCAGTCTGCTTCTACACTCTTGAGAGCGCCCTCTGCTGACCTGGAGGTATCGTAACATCTCTCTTCACATAAACTGAAAGCATAATGTTTCTTTTAGACTAACCTGGCACAACTGTGTCTCTTAGACTAACTCAAATAGTGTATTCCTGGGTTATGCTAACATCCCATAACCTTAACATCAACCTTAAGCTTACCCCACATTTTGCATAAAACTAAATATTATACTGTATACTTATGGCACATGCATGAGATGGTCTATTTTGAAACGTAACATTCTGAAGTTTCTTACACAATAAAAAAATCAATTTGAGAAACAGAGGTTTGAACACAGTGAAATAAAATATTTTCTCCTTACTTTTGTGTTGACTTGCTGCCAGATGCCTGTTTTTGGGTTCCAGATGAGAGGTAGGAGCTGGAATACATAATGGTCCCATAGCCTGAAGTCTTATGTAGTACAAGTTTATTAAAATCCCACAGAAAATGAGTGTTTAACAAAGGGTTTTGTAATGTGTGTACCGCAATACTTCAGCGTGATTATTCAAAATGGCTGTCTACTTCCATTCATTCAGACGCGCGAGTCAAAACAAAGAACAAAGTTCGTCTTCTTCTGCCCCCTTCTCGTTCGGAGCAGACGCTCCTAATTTTCGCCATCAACGGTGACTGGTCAGTTCAGAACCGTTTACAACCGGACCTGGTCGCGTCAATACTTTTACCAACGGATTTCCAGTTCCGCGTGCGCGTTCTGCGATCTGATTGGCCACTGACGTTTCTGGTCGTGTGACATGTGCGGCCAATCGTGTGACGCCTGTTTCTTTCACCGGTTAAGCTTAGGCACTCTTTCGAAGTTGGTTAAGGTTAGAGTTTGTCTTAGAGCAGGGCGATAGAACACCAGCCCTGATTCCAAACTCTAACCTTAACCAACTTCGAAAGAGTTGCCTAAGCTTAACCAGTGATAAACTAGGCGTTAGGTAGTTTGCATGCCGTTCGAGGCGTAAATGGACAAAGACACAGGAGTCATGCGATTGGGCGCACATGTCACATGACCAGAAACGTCAGTGGCCAATCAGATCACACCAGAAACGTCAGTGGCCAATCAGATCGCAGAACGCGGAACTGGAAATCCGTTGGTAAAAAAATAGACGCAACCTGGTCACTCGTCGGAACAGCTTGTCAAATGACGCTCGCCGGATATTTCGTCTTGTAACTCGAGACCCGAAGCACGCAATAGGTTGAGTGTTGTGACGATCGAAAGGCTGCAAATTCAACTTTCAAACAATGTAGGCTCTTGGTTGATCCGTGAAAAATGCAGCCCGGAGCCGGCCCACAAGCGTGACGTGCCGTTAAGAGGTTCAAATCACCCGGTACACAGACCGACATGAATGCACACGCACACACACACACACACACACACACACAGTACAGGTCTTCCACCATGGTTCTCCCACGGCAGCCACGGTCGGTGAAGGTCCGGCTCATATCGTCAGTCTCGTCGCACGACGGCAGGGCTGGTCGTAGGAGAGCCGGCGATCGCCTCGGCGCAAGAAAGCCACCAGGTCGCTGGCAGCATGTGCGACAGTAGTGCCCTTGCCTCTGGGCCAGCTGGGCAATGGTGATCGCCACACGTGTGCCATGTCAGGCGTATGAGCCATGGTCAGGCTGAATTCGGACACGACCAGGACAGGGTCTCCGTCATCGGTATCATAGTCAACAGTGCCATCGACAGCCACGACCACGCAGAAGCCTCCCGTCACGGCCGGCTCGGTGGTCACTACTGGGGGGCACGATGGGGTCACCACGGTCTTCTATACCGATTTAACGTCCATAGTGTTTCGGTCTTCCGATCAACGGTCCTCGGCCATGTTAGTATCGAAGGGCACGGTTCGCGTGTCTAGGTCTCTCCGGAATGAGACAGAAGAAAGAGAGAAGTTAATTGGTTGTTGCCTCTCTGTATGTATGCAGACAGAACAGGAAAGTCCTTGTACAACCCACCCCCACTGCCAGCTCACACCCACCGCTCCGTCAACCCCGGGCTCTCACATCGCCGGGTCACTTCAACCCGGTATATTCGTGTCAACGGTTTGTGTCGACCCCGTCTGCTCATGTCGACGGTTTGCGTCAACCCCCGTTGCGCTCATCTGCCGGCTCCGTGCTGCGTTTTCGCTGATTGACCGATACATTGTTGGAAAGTTGAATTTGACGCCTTTCGATCATCACCTCACTCAACCTATTGCGTGATTCCATTCTCGAGTTACAAGACGAAACATCCGGTGAGCGTAATTTGACAAGCCGTGACCACGTCCGGTTGTGAACGGTCCTGAACTGACCAGTCACCGCTGATCGCGAAAATGATTGATCACCGTTGTAGCCAACGAGAGTCTGCTCTGAAAGCGATCTCAGACGGGCACTGACAGTGGGGGAAGGTGACACAAGAAGACAAAGCAGTCCTTTGTGGACAGCCATTTTGGTTAATCACCCTGAATTTTTACCGGTACACACATTACAAAAACCAAATTTTCCATGACACTTTTATAAACTTTGGACCTGTACTACAGGCTATGGAACCATTATGTTTTCCAGCTCCTACCTCTCAGCTGGAACTTAAAAACAGGCATCTGGCAACCAGTAAAAAGAAATGTGAGTACACAAAACGATTACTTCAGTGTGTTCAAACCTCTGTTACTCTATTTCATTAGCACTCAAAGTGATCTTTCTTTATTGTGTAAGAAACTTCAGAATGTTACCTTTCAAAAGAGAAAAGTATGAAGTATAATACATCGCAAATTACTTTGGGTATGCAATGGGGAATTATTTTTATAAACTAGCCCCATTTTTGCCCGATCCTTAAGAGCTTAATTAACATGCTGAATAATGGAGAATGTTTTGGCGTTTGAGCACAACATGATAATGTTTGCCAGCGATGTACAGAAAGGTTCGATCTCTCACTTCCCCTCCATGAGAGAGTTCAAAGAAGCACACAACCACATCAATTGTGAGAACTTACAGCATGCGATCATCGAAATGCAAACTGCATTTGGACAAAGATTCAGTGATTTTATAAAACACATTATCCTTCCCTGTCACACCCCTGGACATCGACCAATGTGTAGCGTGATCCAATCTGCGTTGTGTCTGGTGTGGTGTAGAAGTAGACTCCGACAACGGTACTCAATTGACATCTGGTTTTATTGGTGATCTGTTATCGAACCAAAAACAGCACAACAAGATGGTGGTGAGCTACCGTCATAGCCGGTGGAATCCACCTCCGTTCTCCTTCACGTTAAACTCAAAGAGCGCGCGCGCACACTCAAAACAGTGCGCCATCCACAGTTACAGCAACTGTTGGCTACTACCAAATACATGTAACTCAATACAAGTCAACTTCAGCAAAACATATGAAATAATATGAAATGAAAGACAGTGTGTAAGCATTAATTAAACCGAAATACAAAAACAACGGTTCATACCTGTTATCGAACCAAAAACAGCACAACAAGATGGTGGTGAGCTACCGTCATAGCCGGTGGAATCCCACCTGTTATTGTTAACAGAATACGAGTTAGCACACGACGGTACTGTGGCTGTTTTACACAGGGCGAATTAATGTCATCACACACAGGACGATTTCAGAACCAAAACCCAAAACATAAATCAATATTACAATTTATACATAGCAATTCAACCAATTATTAGGTAACCGAAAGTGCATACCTCCGTTCTCCTTCACGTTAAACTCAAAGAGGCAGATCACTTCCGCCGGCGTTTCTCCTGCCGTCGAACCGGCTAAACCATTATTTACATTATTTAAAGTATTTACAGTACACCAAATACTCAACTGGAAAGAAGACATATCCTCTCTAAACCCATTATAAAAGACCAAAAGGGATTTCGTTTGGAGAATCAGTAACTCAATATGAGGAAATTAATATAAACTAATAACCAAGGCACCCCTCCAAAACACTAGAGTGAGCTCGGTCCACTTTGTTCCTTCAAAATAAGAGTGTTTCCGTCTTGACCTACTTATTTAAGATGAAAGATAAAAGTTTCTGTCCATGATCTAGCATAACAACTTCACTCTGCTACACATGCATGCTGAACACATTCACAGGAGTAACTTTTACTTACTGTACTTAGATTGTACTTAGGTTGTACTTTAGATTGTATATTGTATTGTATATTCCTCTTTTACTTACTTTTTTTACTGTATGAAGCACACTCTCAGGGGTTCATACAGAACCAAGCATTTGACCGTAAAGTACATGTATTTTATTGTCACAATTAATAAACAAACTTGAAACTTGAACTTGTAAGTCAACCCAACCTTGAAATTAACTGGCCGACATAGCTGATAAAGAGTGATGGGTGTCCAAGTGTCAAAATCCCCCCCCCCCCCCCCCCCAATGTACAGTTTCTTCCCCTTCGGATGTATATATTTTTTATTATCTCTCTTTCTTACACAGTACTGTATATCTGTATGTCATAAATGTATTGATGAACTGAAAATGGGGGACCCATATGTAAACAAGACGAAAGTATTTTTCTGGTCTGCATCCTCTTAACAATTGTTTGTATTGAGCCGTACTGTATTGTACCCATTCTGCAATCTGTTAATAAAGTTTTCAATCAATCAATCAATCACTCAGAGCAGCGATACTGATTGGCTGAGCATCGAGTGTAGCCCAGCGGAAGAGTGCGTCGCGTGCTTCCGCGTTTTCTCTGATTGGCCATGACGCCCATGTGACCACGGCAGCGCGAGAGAGCTGCAGCGCGGAAATAGGCTGTCTATTGCCTCGCGCTGCAGCGCGGAAATAGGCTGTCTATTGCCATTCTCTAAGACAAACTCTAACCTTAACCAGCTCCTTAACAGCGCCTAGACTTAACCCTTCTAACCATAACCAACTCCGAAACAATGCCTAACCTTAACCTTAACCATGCCTAACCTTAACCTTAACCCAGTGGCGGCTCGTGGATTCTTCTCCACTAGGGGCGCTATACCAAACATTTTGCAAACATGTACAAGGCACGCATTGGCGAATATTATCACCATTGCCATCGATCAATATATGATCACAGTCAGTCAAATGCAACCACGTTTCCAATAGCCCAACACAAACACGCACAGCTCTCTCTCTCTCAGATCTATTCAATAATAAACACATATGTATATCTCGTCATTTTAAACAAGTTACCATTCATTGTCTGAGTGGTTATGCCCCACACGCGGCGAAATTAGAGAGAGAGAGAGAGAGAGAGAGAGAGCGAGAGAGCGAGAGAGAGCGAGCGAGAGAGAGAGCGAGAGAGAGAGAGCGAGAGAGAGAAAGAGAGAGAGCGAGAGAGAGAGCGAGAGAAAGAGAGAGAGATCGCAACTATACCTTGTTAAGTTGAAACGCACAGTGGTCCAGCAGGGCAGAAGGGCTTGATAAAGTATATCCACTCAACTCCACTGTCCAGACTGTGTTGATGTCCATTGTCCATGCATGTCCAGTTGTCCACACTGCATCCATATAGCTTGTTGTTAACCAACAACGGCAACAAGCAGGGGTGCAGTGCTGGGCAAACACGGTCAAACGGCGTTTGGCCTTCGTCACTGAGGCCGAAGTGCGCGCATCCTATTATTATGCAAAGTCTAGGTGATAAAATGACTCGTCGCGCCACTTATCACCTAGACTTTGCATAATAATAGGATACCGACAACCAAATACAAGCCCTGTAGCAGGGTTTCCGTTAGAATTTTTTTTTGCAGGTCTGAGTGTCCGGTAGATTTCAATCTACCGGACAAATGGGATAAATTCCGGTCAGAGTTTATTGAGCTTAAAAACAATTGATAGGCCTATATAAAGAATGACATCATCAAGGCATTTATAATATTTTAACTTAAAACTAGACTACTTTTGCGTATATACAGTCATTAATATATTCCAAATAAAATAAGTCCCTCGAGACTGCGTGCTGCTGCCGACTTGAGGTGTCGGTGGGCAGTCTGCCCGACCTTAATAAACAGCAGTCTGTTATAATCACATTTTTATGAGCTAACGAATTCCGTTATATTGGACATTTGTATTAATTATATCAAGCGAAGAACTGAGAAATTTGGCAGAGAGACGGCAACATTATCGTGGGTTTGCGCCGTGATGTATATCTCCACATCCCAACGACTTGGTGCTGCTGCTCATAATGTCCGGTGAAAATAATTCCCTCTAAGCACAATTTGATTATTTGAATTGTATTAAAATAGGCTAAAATTAAATAGCCTATGCGATGAACGAAACAATCATTACATTTGTCGTTGCTTCACCAAGCAGCCGGTCAATGACATCCTGTGTCAGCGAGCTGGCAGCTGATATATCAGCGCGAGCCGGCCGCAGTTAGTTTGCAAGAAGCATCCAGCTGCAGACCCGCAGAGCAGCTTTCCAGGTCTGGGGACCGCACTGTGCCAGCAAAGCTGGTGGGTTCTGTGGGTCTGCAGCTGCATGCCTTCCGCAAATCCAGCAGCAAGCTCTCACTGACACAGCGTCGTCATTACCAGACCGGCTGCTTGGCGAAGCAACGACAACAAACGCAATGATTGTTTCGTTCATCGCATAGGCCACCCAACTCCAGCCCATCCAAATACAATTCAAATAATCAAACTGTGCCCAGAGGGAACTATTTTCACCGGACACTATGACCGGAGAGATTAAATTTGTCGGACTTCAACAGATTTTGCCAGTCAAATACCGGTAATTACCGGCTAATGGAAACGCTGCCCTGTAGGTGTGGTGGGGGGTTGCTTGATCTCCCGACTTCACTGGAAGGATGAGACGGTGTATCATCTGTTTTGTGCGCAACAGAGGGAACATGTATGCGCGTGCCTTCGCCCATATTACGACTGCACCCCTGGCAACAAGTACTGTGAAGAGCTGTGTCTTTGCCCATTTCCTCGTCAAACAGCCTGCAAACTACCTGGCGTTCTATCGCCCTGCTCTAAGACAAACTCTAACCTTAACCAACTTTGAAAGAGTGCCTAAGCTTAGTTAACCGTCGAAAGAACTTGCCTTCACGCTCTAAGACAAATAGCTGCATCACAACAACACAGTCTGCCAACCTAGAAGCTAGAAAATGGTGTTGGCCAAGCGAAATGCGGCTAAGGAAAAAAATGCTGCTACGGGAAAAAATGATAGACGCTGCTGCTTAGACCGCTTCAAATCGCGCCCGGCTTCCATCATAAACATCATATTTCAACGCACAGCGCATTACGCACTGATTGGCTGCGACGGATACAGCGATCAAACAGTGACGCGCACTCAGAGCGCTATTGCGTCTAGCCCGGGCCGAGAAATACGGCTAGGAGAAATGCGGCAGGAGAAATGCGGCAGGAGTGAGTCACTTCCTGTTCAGGAAAACGAGTATTTTTTATTTTATATATTAACGTTATATTGTGCATTGGAAACACAAACATACTTAAAATGAGTAAATATTATTCATTTTAAACATGTTTATATTATTTATAGGGCTATAAAACAAAAAACAAAAACGTTTTTTTTTCTTCTCTCATTTAACAGGTGGGTCGGCGCCTTAGCGCCCCCGGTGGCCAGCCGCCACTGCCTTAACCATAACCAACTCCGAAAGAATATTGCCATTCTCTAAGACAAACTCTAACCTTAACCAGCTCCTTAACAGCGCCTAAACTTAACCCTTCTAACCTTAACCAACTCCGAAACAATGCCTAACCTTAACCTTAACGCCTAAACTTAACCGGCGAAAGAATGCACGTTAAAAAAACCAACGGACCGCAGGACCGCAGCGCTGCCAGTTGAGCTAAGCGTCAAATGAAAATCATCAGGGATTACGGCTACATAATGCCGCAAGCTCTGCCGCTCCGCTCTGCGGCTGCCGCGCCTGCCGCAGGGCGTGTCGCAGCCAATCAGGGAAAACACGGAAGCACTCGGCAGCACTCTTCCTCTGGGAATAAGCAATAAGCGAGCGGGTAGGAGGACACCTGACAAACCGAGGCTGAGTTTCCCTAAAGCATCTCGGCACAAAATATTCTATTGTCTTGTAATTGTATTAATTTGCCTTTCTTGCACCAATTTACAATCTAGGATTGTAGATGGTATTGGGAAACCGTTGATTGTCAAAGAGACAAAGCCATTTTGAAGAAAACAGCTTGTCTCTTAGAATCGTCACACTCCTTGTTTGTACCTGATGTAGCAACAGGTTTAATTTAACTTGAGCCAGTCCCGTCCAGTACAGCGTTAACTTGTCTAGTTATCTAGTAACGATGTGTCTGTGAAACTATTATTTAATATGGACATTGAATTAATATAAAGCTGTATGACCAGGCATCGTATGGTCATAAGTCTAACCTTATATTTTGATAATACATGGGTATGTACCAAATCCCAAAAGCGACAACGTCCGATTAGATACTTGCTAAGCTAAGCTATCCTGGTGCAGTTATTTTCATGCTGACAAGTTGACGTCACACAGCCAGACACGTTAGTGTGTGACTCTACTCCCTTCACATGTGATAATATATAATAATAATATATTGTCAATCATCATCCGTATGTCACCAGGTGCTACTCCTGGGTGGGCCGCACCGGGGGCAAGTAGGTGGTGTCTCTGATCGGTCAGGGCTGCCTGTACCACAGCACCGTCCAGCACAAGCTGCTCCACGCGCTGGGCTTTAACCACGAGCAGACCCGCAACGACAGAGACAGCCACATCAGAGTCCACTGGGAGAACATCATCGACGGTGAGATCTACACCCTACACCTCCAGCACCCAATCTGTCAGCGTGCTACAGTCCCTCTCTCTGGTTTTTGTAGTGGACTTTCTATTCTGTGATTTCAATAGTAGTTCTTTATCAAACAGGTCTGTATTCATTGATGGCCCGATCATAAATTGATCCATAAACTGTTTATTTTTGTACTGGACCCTCTCTCTTTCTCTCCCTTCTTCTACATTGCGTTTGTTATTTCTAATCAATTGATATACACATATTCTCGCTCTTCCACTCATGAAGTACAACTTCAACAAGATCGAGACTCTGAACCAGGGAACCCCCTACGACTACAACTGTGATGCAGTACGAGAGGTCTGTACAAGACCAGCTCACGCCTACAGTACTCACTTTGTTTCACCACCAAATACTAGCAGCTATTCACACAGTGACTTAAGAGCAGGGAGGAATCTGGGCTGTTTGTTCTTCAAGATGAGAAGATCTACTACAGTGTAGGCCATGTCATCGATGGTGCCAAGGTCCCTGTAATGGGTTTCTAATCAAACACTGAACAAACTGCTGTTAGTATACAGGCTGAACAGACTCTAGTGCTGTGAGTAAACAGGCTGAACAGACTCTACTGTTAGTATACAGGCTGAACAGACTAGTGATGTGAGTAAACAGGCTGGACAGACTCTACCGTTAGTATACAGGCTGAACAGACTCTACTGTTAGTAAACAGGCTGAACAGACTCTAGTGCTGTTAGTATACAGGCTGAACAGACTCTACTGTTAGTATACAGGCTGAACAGACTCTACTGTTAGTATACAGGCTGAACAGACTCTAGTGTTAGTATACAGGCTGAACACTCTACTAGTGCTGTTAGTATACGGACCAGGAATGAGGTCGTTGACTGCTGTAACTGAGTGGCGAGACTAAACAAAAAAGACTAAATCGAGACTAAACGAAAACTAAAATGCTCAGGCCTGTAGTTGACTAAAACTGACTAAACAAAAAATAAATGAAGGTGACTAAATGATGAAAACGAAAAAGAGCATTTGACACATGACTAAAATACAAAATAGGCAAAAAAAATTATTTATTACACAACTACTTACTAAATAAATATACAGTATTTTCAAAACAAGTTATGCCGTCTGCCTTTTTTATTTAAACATATTGTTAATGCATAATACTATTCTCCTCCCACATTCCTGGAGGTGTTGTGGAAGATTATTTGACCAAATCCAGTTAGTTTACAGAAATTGAGATCGAGATGAGCTATTCCAAAGAAGGTTGTTTATTTCTGTGATCACAAAATCAGAGGAGCAGGTCAATGGATAGGGAAAACAAGATAGTTTATTCTGTGCACAGAGTCTCAGTTCTATACAGTGGAATACTCTTATTGTGATGTTTCTTCTTGACTTGTTGATTGTATTTCTTCAGGTAATATCTGTAGTATTATGTATATTTAATAGGGCTATATTTAATATAATATTTATTTAAAGCAAACAAACTCATTTACCCAAAATGAAAGCCTCGTCACGTATGAACCATAAAAATGCATAACTGTTACAATTGTGTTGTAACTAAGAGATTACCTGGGGGGGGGGGGAATAAATTCTGTGCATGGATTATAACAGACAGCTTTCTCTTGGGCATTTCCTGGTTGTCACAGCTGGCTGGTGCTATAGATAACATTCGGCCACAAGGTGTCGCACTCGAGCACCAGCATGTCATTTATCCAATCAGGTGCATTCCACGTGGGGAAATGGGAAGTAGGGAGGAGATATATGCCTACTGCAACATTCATTTTATCTATAGCACCTTTAAACAAGGTAAATACTTCACCTACAAACATAATACTGTTCTGACAGTATTAATAACAGTAATTAACCTCTTATGCCTGGAGCCCTATTTTCTGAAAATCAGCCTAAAATACATACCTAAGTAAATGGAAGATTGCTCCACTTCTACAAGGCCATTTGCATGTTCTTGGTATCTATGGACCTCAGTGAATGTATCCCCAGTGTCAGAAATATTGTGTCTATTACTAGGCTTGCTTAAATTGTGATGAAACAAAGGAGAATATGAATTATGATTTTTCAGTGAATGTTAAAAATGACCAGACATGAAAACGGCCACTGAGCTCTAAGGAAATTAATAAAGGGAAGATGATTAAACAGATGGTTTTGTAGATACAGTACTGAATTCTGCCATCCAGACCCATGCAATTAGAAATATTATTATAGAATATGAGGCCTATAAATCACCTTATTATAGCCAACTTGCACATCTATGGATCGGGCCAAATCTACTCTTTCCAAAGGCAGAGTTCAATTTGGATTTAGTATCACCAGGCGTGCATGAAGAACCGAGAATGAAATCGACTGTAAATACAGTCCGCTTTTTATTTTTGTGAGAGGTCGGCCATTTTGAATCCGTTTGCAGCGCGGATTGTTACTAAATGTTCACAGAAAGTAGACACACCAACTGCGCTCCAATATATGCCAATAACGTTCAGTTTTGTGATATAGTATCCCTAGACATAAAAGAAAAAAAAATTCATACACAAGTCATTTGCTTGCTTGAGGCTAGAAGGTACAGAATTTTTTCGAAATTTCAACGCTCATTGAGAGCTCTGGATGCCCTGTGCTCATGACTACAAAGCATCATCAGTCGGTGATTCAAAATGGCCGACCTCCACGGTAATATTATCATGAATGAATGAATGAATTATTTTATTTCAAATGTTTACAAATACAAATAAATAAAAACAAATAATTTTTCGAATTTCTTTACAGATAAACAAACAAAAAGGATAGGTTTGAAGCCGAAGGCTTATAGAGCAACCTATCCCTAATTCAAAAACAAATTCAAAAAAGTTAAAGTTTTCAAAATATAAACAAAAAAAATCAACAATCAACAATCAACAAAAAACGTTCCCGAAAAGAACATACCGTAAGCCAACATAGGAAAACCAAAGCTTAATCTGCAATAGCCTACCCGAGTTTCACATTTCAAAAACTAAAATCTCACTAATAACATTTAACCTATTGGTAAACAAACGTATTGCTGAAAATATACACAATATGACTGCTGTTGTGACATGGTTAGGATGTTTACTCTTGGATACGGTTGGAGAAAAGAAAACGCAACATTATGTCATACAGTCTAGACAGATTGATTTATGACGTGATGTCATCTGCGGACCGCACGGGTGACCGCACAGTCGCTGAAAAGAATACTTTCTTTCAACCTTGATGTGAATGGAGCAAGTCTGGAAGTGGAGGGGTCTTCTCTGGAGGGCTCTTGAAGAGGCCAAGCCTTCTCTTGAAGAGGCCAAACCTTCTTTTGAAGAGGCCAAGCCTTCTTTTGAAGAGGCCAAGCCTTCTTTTGAAGAGGCCAAGCCTTCTTTTGAAGAGGCCAAGCCTTCTCTTGAAGAGGCCAAGCCTTCTCTTGAAGATAGGGCGGTCAGGTGGCGTAGCGGAGATTGCGCTCGTCACCAATGCAAGAGGTTGCGGTCTCGACTCTCGGAGTCAGCATTGCCTCTGGCTTGGGCTGATCGCTATACTAACCCGTTTGGCAGGGTTAGGGGGAGGGAAGTCACGGGTGGGGATCTGGCATTGTGGGGATCTGGCGTTGTGGACAGCGATGCCTACAGGTCAGGTCTGGGCGCTTGCTCAGCGGAGGCAGGACTTGATGAAGGCAGCGTGACCTCCCACGCGTTACACTTCACCAATGAGAGTCCTCGCTGCCAGGTGAAAAAAGAGGCACTGGCTGTCGCCGCGCGTATCGGAGGAAGCGTGCGGAGGACTTCAGGTTTCCCTTGTACCGACCAGTTGGAGAACATGCGCACAACAAAACAGGTAGGGGAGGGGGGGAATTGGCACAACGACTAAATTGGGACGGGGAGAAAAACAGAAAAAAAAAAAAAAAAAAAAAAAAAAACACATTCTCTTGAAGATAGCAAACCTTCTCTTGAGGATGATGTGCCTTTTCTGAACTTAGAACCGTTTTCTAGAAGAACTCCATCTGGTGCAGTGTAGGTCAGTTTCCTCTTTAGCCTATGTGTATTCTCACTGTACTACTCAGGTTCCGAGTCAGATTAAGAAGTCGCCATGTGTTTACCACTTTTTTTTATCCCCTTTTTCTCCTCTTTTTCAATTTTTCTCCCATCCCAATTCCGCTGTGCCAATTCTCCCCTCCCCTGTCTGAACATTGCTCACATATGCCCCCCACTGGCCGGTTGTAGGGAGGATAGAAGCCTTGCATCACATGTCCCCTCGGATACATGTGGAGGCAGCCTGTCACATCTTTTCACCTGCCAGCGCGGACTCTCATTGGCAAGGTGTAACGTGTGGGAGGCTCACACTAGCCCCGCCATTTCCTGTCTCTGCTGTGCAGGCGTCCCCAACCAACCTGTAGGAGTCGCTGTCCACAACATCCAGATTACCACCCATCGACTTCCACCCGCTAACTCTGCCAATTGAGTTAGTATGACGGCTGGCCCAAGCCGGAGGCAACGCCGACAGCCGGAGTCGAACCCGGTGTCTCTTGCATTGGTGACGAGCGCAATGTCCGCTGCGCCACCCAGCCGCCTATGTGTTTGCCACTTGAAGTCGTTGGTGACCTGCACTGAATGGCAGTTTTGGATTCAGCAGATTGTCTTTTTTTTTTTTTTATCTTTTTCCCCCTCCTTTTTTCTTCCATCCCAATGTTAGTCGTTATGCCAATTCCCAATCCCCTTCCTGGTCGCTGCGCACCTACCCCCCACAGTCGGTCTGGGAGAGTGGAGGCTATCACGTGCTTCCTCCGACACACGTGTAGCCAATCAACCGCTTCTTTTCACCTGGCAGCGCGGACTCTCACTGAGAGGGTGTAACGTGTGGAAGGATCACACTAGCCCCCTTAGATCCTTTCCTCGCTGAGCAGGCGCCCCGACCGAACTGTAGGAGTCGCTGTTTACAACGACCAGGACCCACCCACCAGCTTTCCCACCCCTAACACTGCCAATTGTGTTAGTATGAACGACCAGCCAAGCTGGTAGCAATGCCGAGAGCTGGGCTCGAACCCAGCGTCTCCTGCATTGGTGGCAAGCGCCTTGCCCACTACACCACCTAGCCGCCCTGATTGTCCCTTTGTTATCATACAATCGGACTCATCAGAAGTGTCCTTGCTTTCGGTTGTGGTTGGAAGTCTCCTCTCTTCGCACTTGCGTACATTCTTTGCAAAATCGCCATCATCACTCTCAGAGTCAGACTCGGGTAAAGGAGGACTCTGCGATAGGCTACGTCTAACGGCCTTCTTCATCTTTACAATCTGACTTGGAGGGAGATCTTCGGAAGCTTTTTGGAAATTAATGAAGATGTTTAGTAATCAGAACTGTGTTCAGTTTCAGAGGTACTTAGGTCCCCATCACAATCATCACATTCAGGGTCAGACTCAACTTCACATGAAGGTGTCATCGGTGGCCTCGGGTTCTGATCCCCGGTCTGAATGTCGCTGTCCTCCTCCTCTGGGCCAGAAAAAATGGCACAGTGTGCATAATTGATGTTCTTCGCCTTCAGGAAACTGTTGAAAGAGTCAAACACCTCTATGTCAGAGGAGGCAGACACCGCTGCTAGTTTCGAGGTGGAGTCTAGATCTATGGATTCTTCACGTTGCATATCTTCATGTTCCAATCCTTCCTCTTTAAGTGAAGCTTCAGTCTTCACCGCACTTTCACACTGAAGAGTTAAAGAGTGCATGTTTAGAAGATTCAGTACGTTATAGGCTCATATCTCTGATTCATACATCCCATGCATACTGATGTGGATACAGATACTGATGCCGGTACTGAAGAGGATACCAGGCTAAAATACTGCAGGTACCGAGTGTGATACCAGGCTAAATTACTGCAGGTACTGAGTGTGATACCATCATACCAGGCTAAAATACTGCAGCTACCGAGTGTGATACCAGGCTAAAATACAGCAGGTACTGAGGGTGATACCAGGCTAAAATACTGCAGGTAGGGTATATTTGCAGTTGTGAAGATAATCTAACTCACTTGGAGTGTGAATGTGATACTGTATATCACAGGAAACTACTCAACCTCTATATATACTAGAAAATAGTCATATTTAACCTCAGTTAGTAAATAGAGAATAGTCAGATTTAACTTCAGTTAGTAAATACAGAGAAGTCAGATTTAACTTCAGTTAATAAATATAGAGAATAGTCAGATTTAACTTCAGTTAGTAAATACAGAGAAGTCAGATTTAACTTCAGTTAGTAAATATAGAGAATAGGCAGATTTAACTTCAGTTAATAAATATAGAGAATAGTCAGATTTAACTTCAGTTAGTAAATACAGTATAGTTAATAGTTCGATTTAATTTCAGTTAGTATATATAGAGAAGTCAGATTTAACCTCAGTTAGTAAATATAGAGAAGTCATATTTAATTTCAGTTAGTAAATATAGAGAATAGTCCGATTTAATTTCAGTTAGTAAATATAGAGAAGTCAGATTTAAGTTCAGTTAGTAAATATAGAGAATAGTCAGATTTGACCTCAGTTAGTAAATATAATAGTCATATTTTACCTGTTTGTAAATATAGATAATAGAAGATGTAATTGCAGTTAGTAAATATAGAGAATAGCTACTGATGTTTATATGATATGGACCTACCGTATGACTCCTACAATGTGATTGTAAGGAGGACAAATTATTCACACATCCTTACGTGAACATATTCTGTACACTATGTTCTCAGTCACTCTATAGCCATGAATGGACTCCTGTCTCTGCTCAGTATCTGCTTCCGACAGGTTAATATATCACAGGTAAACGGCCTATGATATATAATCAGCAATGGGAGATGTACCTTATGGACTAATATGGACATAGACAAGACACAGTATATGCATCATGAGAACTTACATGTCAGAATTTACATGTTAAATATGTATCAAATAATATGACTCTTTGTCTGTGAGAGATATAAAACATTACTGTGTTACGGTCTCTTCTATCCTCTGCTCTTTATCCTCTCCTCCCCCACTCTATTACTGATGAAAGAGCATTTTTACTTCACAAACTATATGGATCCATATGAGGGCTGCACGATTTTGGGGAAATATCTAATAGCGATTTATCTGACAGATATTGCTATTGCGATTCAATTTGCCACACACACACACACACACAGATAAAGCAAGAATGGCTTATAGTAGACTTAATGATTTTAGAATATTTCAGCTAATGAAGTAAAATGTTTATTATCATCAACTATCCAGTTTGTTTTTATAGTGTAACGTTTTGCTACTTAAACATGAATTGAACGTACAGTAGAGAGAGGGAGGGAGAGAGAGAGACAGGCTCAGCCCCGCCCGCCCCTGCCCCCCTTTCCCTACTAGCAAAGCTTGTTAGACGCATTGGAGTTTTCACTGCACATAGAATCAGCGCGGGGAGAAAAGCAGGGACTTATTTTGGGTCGCAAAATATGACCAAATAGGCACACTCTGAAGCCCTGCTGTAACGTCTTCACACACGGGCGTTTCATGAGCTGTTGTTGTTGGGCGTATATGTAGCTACCTTGGGCTACTTCTGATTGGTAAGCATGACTGGCACGCAAGAAAAAAACCTTGAATCAGACTTGAAGGTCCTTCCCAGACAGCAGTCGCATTTTCTCTCCCTCTCCCTAGGCTCCTCAAGGCCGTTCCTACCGCTGCCTAAACTGCCTCCCAGAAGTCGATCGCTGCTGTGCTCTGTGCTTTGTGCCGGTTGTCGGACTACACTCAAATCAACTCGAAATGGATCTAATCAGTGGATTGCATATTTTCGTCAAGAAAGCAGAATAAGTCTAACCCTCTCTGCCTCTTGGGACATCTCAATCAGGCTACCAACTTGAAGACGTGGACATTTGGTATCGAAGCTTTTGGATTGCAATAAGAAGATTTTGGATCAGTTTACCGCGCACAGGACCTACCAAAATTAACTGACTAAGACACTTGGACTAATGCATTCAGTCATTTGGACGGAGTTGTTAAAACTCACTCCACTCAAATCAATAGTTATAATTCACTCTACACAAAATCTAATTTAAATCGATGTGGCTGGAAGAAATGTGGCAGCCAGTCAGCCAAAACAAATTCCTGGACGAAGGTCGAACCAGGGAGCTGCTGGAGTCGCAGGCCCTCTCGGATATAATTATGGCATGCGGCCCCCACCCCCAACCCCCCTCCCACGTGTATGTTCAGCGCCTGACGGCAGCTAATTAGTAAGCGTGCTGGAGGGGGGGAGCCAAGAAGACTGCCTCGTCACCAAGTCCCACCCCCCAGCTGACAGCATTGTAGTCAGAGCCTGCCCCGCCCTGTTTTCAGGACACCAACTCTTTCCTCCCTCCCTCCCTCCCGTCGAGGCTCAGCCGGCTGGCTGCAGCAGACTATACATACGCTGTCTCAGATATACTGTAGTCGACATGTGTCAACAAATGTACATGCCTGTTTGAATTTATGTTGTACCATTATTACTGTAAAAATGTAATGATTGTGAAATGATTGTTTAATGAGATTATGAGCTGTATGTGTATGTCACTGAATTTCCCCAAGGGGATTAATAAAGTATCTATCTATCTTGCTGTATAACATATCCCAAATCGCAGGCTTTGCGATTTGCTAATCGCGTCGTTTCAAATCGCCATTTCGATATAAAATCTATTAATCGTTCAGCCCTAATCCATATTATAATAAACAATCTTATTGAACTTCAGGAATGGTCTCCTAATCATTCGGATATTAATTTCAATATTAGTATTCCGATTTATATTCTTAATACCTCGGACCACGGATCATGATTTACATCGAAACACATCATTACAGTGATATAACCACCTGCATAAACAGTGGCTCAGGAGGTAGAGCGGTCGTCTGGTAATCAGAAGGTTCCCGGTTAGATTCCAGCTCGTCCTGGGCAGTGTGTCGAAGTGTCCTTGAGCTAGACATATAACCCCTAACTGCTCTCGATAAGTAGGTTGGCATCTTGCATGGTGTCCTCCGCCGTCTGTAGTGTTTATTAAGATCTCCCATCATCTTGAAGCTCTTCCCACACTGGTCACAGCAGTAAGGTTTCTCTCCTGTGTGTACCATGTGGTGTCTTTTAAGGTCAGGCTTTGTCTTGAAGCTCTTCCCACACTGGCCACAGCAGTAATGTTTCTCTGCTGTGTGTACCATGTGGTGACTTTTAAGATGTGCCTTTGTCTTGAAGCTCTTCCCACACTGGCCACAGCAGTAAGGTTTCTCTCCTGTGTGTACCATGTGGTGTCTTTTAAGCTCAGGCTTTGTCTTGAAGCTCTTCCCACACTGGCCACAGCAGTAAGGTTTCTCTCCTGTGTGTACCATGTGGTGACTTTTAAGATGTGCCTTTGTCTTGAAGCTCATATCACACTGGTCACAGCAGTAAGGTTTCTCTCCTGTGTGTACCATGTGGTGACTTTTAAGCTCTGCCTTTGTCTTGAAGCTCTTCCCACACTGGTCACAGCAGTAAGGTTTCTCTCCTGTGTGTACCATGTGGTGACTATTAAGCTCTGCCTTTGTCTTGAAGCTCTTCCCACACTGGTCACAGCAGTAAGGTTTCTCTCCTGTGTGTACCACGTGGTGTCTTTTAAGCACTGCCTTTGTCTTGAAGCTCTTCCCACACTGGTCACAGCAGTAAGGTTTCTCTCCTGTGTGTACCATGTGGTGTCTTTTAAGCTCTGCCATTGTCTTGAAGCTCTTCCCACACTGGCCACAGCAGTAAGGTTTCTCTCCTGTGTGTACCATGTGGTGACTTTTAAGATGTGCCTTTGTCTTGAAGCTCTTCCAACACTGGTCACAGGAATGACGTCTCAATTCCTCCATGTCTCTATTGGTTGCCGGGCAGCAGGGCAGGGGGTGGATCTGGGGAACAGAGAGAGACAGAAACATTCAAATGAAGAGATTTATAGGTTTATAGAGGTTTATAGACGCTAGAGGTTTATAAACTGGCCGTCTAAGGCTATGTATAGATGTATACTTTAAGACCTTCTGATGAACCCTGCCTTACAGTGAAATTAAAGAGGCGTCTGTTGATTCTCCACTGGACACATAGCATGAGGTGACTGTTTATTCTCCACTGGACACATAGCATGAGGTGACTGTTCATTCTCCATTGGACACATAAGTAAGTAAGATGGTTTCATACAGAAATGCATCGAGGACCTTGTGCAGAGGAAACAAATCTGTGTGTTTCTAAACCAGAAGCCATGGATTAACAGTTCCGTGCGTGTGGCTCTAGCAGAGAGGGACACAGCACACACATCCGGGGACAGAGAGGAGGAGAGGTGGCTCTAGCAGAGAGGAGGAGAGGTGGCTCTAGCAGAGAGGAGGAGAGGTGGCTCTAGCAGAGAGGAGGATATGTGGCTCTAGCAGAGAGGAGGAGAGGTGGCTCTAGCAGAGAGGAGGGGTGGCTCTAACAGAGAGGAGGAGAGGTGGCTCTAACAGAGAAGAGAGGTGGCTCTAGCAGAGAGGAGAGGTGGCTCTAGCAGAGGAGGAGAGGTGGCTCTAACAGAGGAGGAGAGGTGGCTCTAACAGAGAGGAGGAGAGGTGGCTCTAACAGAGAGGAGAGGTGGCTCTAGCAGAGAGGAGAGGTGGCTCTAGCAGAGGAAGAGAGGTGGCTCTAACAGAGAGGAGGAGAGGTGGCTCTAGCAGAGAGGAGGAGAGGTGGCTCTAGCAGAGAGGAGGAGAGGTGGCTCTAGCAGAGAGGAGGAGAGGTGGCTCTAACAGAGAGGAGGAGAGATGGCTCTAGCAGAGAGGAGAGGTGGCTCTAGCAGAGAGGAGAGGTGGCTCTAGCAGAGAGGAGGAGAGGTGGCTCTAACAGAGAGGAGGAGAGGTGGCTCTAGCAGAGAGGAGGAGAGGTGGCTCTAACAGAGAGGAGGAGAGGTGGGTCTAGCAGAGAGGAGAGATGTCTCTAGCAGAGAGGAGAGGTGGCTCTAGCAGAGAGGAGGAGAGGTGGCTCTAGCAGAGAGTAGAGGTGGCTCTAGCAGAGAGGAGGAGAGGTGGCTCTAGCAGAGAGGAGGAGAGGTGGCTCTAGCAGAGAGGAGGAGAGGTGGCTCTAGCAGAGAGGAGGAGAGGTGGCTCTAGCAGAGAGGAGGAGAGGTGGCTCTAACAGAGAGGAGGAGAGGTGGCTCTAGCAGAGAGGAGGAGAGGTGGCTCTAGCAGAGGAGGAGAGGTGGCTCTAGCAGAGAGGAGAGGTGGCTCTAGCAGAGAGGAGGAGAGGTGGCTCTAACAGAGAGGAGGAGAGGTGGCTCTAGCAGAGAGGAGGAGAGGTGGCTCTAGCAGAGAGTAGAGGTGGGTCTAGCAGAGAGGAGAGGTGGCTCTAGCAGAGAGGAGAGGTGGCTCTAGCAGAGAGGAGAGGTGGCTCTAGCAGAGAGGGGGAGAGGTGGCTCTAGCAGAGAGGAGAGGTGGCTCTAGCAGAGAGGAGAGGTGGCTCTAGCAGAGAGGAGAGGTGGCTCTAACAGAGAGGAGAGATGGCTCTAACAGAGAGGAGAGGTGGCTCTAGCAGAGAGGAGAGGTGGCTCTAGCAGAGAGGAGAGGTGGCTCTAACAGAGAGGAGGAGAGGTGGCTCTAGCAGAGAGGAGGAGAGATGGCTCTAACAGAGAGGAGGAGAGATGGCTCTAGCAGAGAGGAGAGGTGGCTCTAACAGAGAGGAGGAGAGGTGGCTCTAACAGAGGAGGAGAGGTGGCTCTAGCAGAGAGGAGGAGAGGTGGCTCTAGCAGAGAGGAGGAGAGGTGGCTCTAGCAGAGAGTAGAGGTGGCTCTAACAGAGAGGAGAGGTGGCTCTAGCAGAGAGGAGGAGAGGTGGCTCTAACAGAGAGGAGGAGAGGTGGCTCTAACAGAGAGGAGGAGAGGTGGCTCTAGCAGAGAGGAGGAGAGGTGGCTCTAGCAGAGAGGAGAGATGGCTCTAGCAGAGAGGAGAGGTGGCTCTAACAGAGAGGAGGAGAGGTGGCTCTAGCAGAGAGGAGGAGAGGTGGCTCTATCAGAGAGGAGGAGAGGTGGCTCTAGCAGAGAGTAGAGGTGGCTCTAGCAGAGAGGAGGGGTGGCTCTAGCAGAGAGGAGGAGAGGTGGCTCTAACAGAGAGGAGGAGAGGTGGCTCTAACAGAGAGGAGGAGAGGTGGCTCTAGCAGAGAGGAGGAGAGATGGCTCTAGCAGAGAGGAGGAGAGGTGGCTCTAGCAGAGAGGAGGAGAGGTGGCTCTAACAGAGAGGAGGAGAGATGGCTCTAGCAGAGAGGAGAGGTGGCTCTAACAGAGAGGAGGAGAGATGGCTCTAACAGAGAGGAGAGGTGGCTCTAGCAGAGAGAAGGAGAGGTGGCTCTAACAGAGAGGAGAGGTGGCTCTAGCAGAGAGGAGGAGAGGTGGCTCTAGCAGAGAGGAGGAGAGGTGGCTCTAACAGAGGAGGAGAGATGGCTCTAGCAGAGAGGAGGAGAGGTGGCTCTAACAGAGAGGAGAGGTGGCTCTAGCAGAGAGGAGAGGTGGCTCTAACAGAGAGGAGAGGTGGCTCTAGCAGAGAGGAGGAGAGGTGGCTCTAACGGAGAGGAGAGGTGGCTCTAACAGAGAGGAGGAGAGGTGGCTCTAGCAGAGAGGAGGAGAGGTGGCTCTAACAGAGAGGAGTGGTGGCTCTAACAGAGAGGAGGAGAGGTGGCTCTAACAGAGAGGAGGAGAGGTGGCTCTAACAGAGGAGGAGAGATGGCTCTAGCAGAGAGGAGGAGAGGTGGCTCTAACAGAGAGGAGGAGAGGTGGCTCTAACAGAGAGGAGGAGAGGTGGCTCTAGCAGAGAGGAGGAGAGGTGGCTCTAACAGAGAGGAGAGATGGCTCTAGCAGAGAGGAGAGGTGGCTCTAGCAGAGAGGAGGAGAGGTGGCTCTAACAGAGAGGAGGAGAGGTGGCTCTAGCAGAGAGGAGGAGAGGTGGCTCTAACAGAGAGGAGGAGAGGTGGCTCTAACAGAGAGGAGGAGAGGTGGCTCTAGCAGAGAGGAGGAGAGGTGGCTCTAACAGAGAGGAGGAGAGGTGGCTCTAGCAGAGAGGAGAGGTGGCTCTAGCAGAGAGGAGAGGTGGCTCTAGCAGAGAGGAGGAGAGGTGGCTCTAGCAGAGAGGAGGAGAGGTGGCTCTAACAGAGAGGAGAGGTGGCTCTAGCAGAGAGGAGGAGAGGTGGCTCTAGCAGAGAGGAGAGGTGGCTCTAGCAGAGAGGATAGGTGGCTCTAACAGAGAGGAGAGGTGGCTCTAACAGAGAGGAGAGGTGGCTCTAGCAGAGAGGAGGAGAGGTGGCTCTAGCAGAGAGGAGAGGTGGCTCTAACAGAGAGGAGAGGTGGCTCTAGCAGAGAGGAGAGGTGGCTCTAACAGAGGAGGAGAGATGGCTCTAGCAGAGAGGAGGAGAGGTGGCTCTAACAGAGAGGAGGAGAGATGGCTCTAACAGAGAGGAGAGGTGGCTCTAACAGAGAGGAGGAGAGATGGCTCTAGCAGAGAGGAGAGGTGGCTCTAGCAGAGAGGAGGAGAGATGGCTCTAACAGAGAGGAGGAGAGATGGCTCTAGCAGAGAGGAGAGGTGGCTCTAACAGAGAGGAGGAGAGGTAGGGCTGGGCGATATGGCCTAAATATGATATCACGATATTTTCTGACCTTTCGGCGATACACGATACACATCACGATGTTTTTCTTTTTTACCCCAAACGATTCATTATGAGGCTTACCAAGACAGTATTTGAGTTTGCAAGCTAACATTAAAGACAAAATAAAATACCCATGCATTTAGCATTTTTATATTATATATTAGATTTAGATTATTAGATTATAATATATTGCATATATTTAGCAATGAGATATTATATGATTTAGATATGAAATATGATGAATTGAAAATGGGGGACCCTGATGTAAACAAGACAAAAGTCTTTCTCTGGTCTGCATCCCCTTAACAATTGTATGTATTGAGCTGTACTGTACCCATTCTGCAATATGTTAATAAAGTTTTAAATCAATCAATCAATCAATAAATAGCATTTTAGCATTTTTATGAAACTACTGTATATTTGTATGTCTCTAAATGTTTTGATGAATTGAAAATGGAGGACCCTTATGTAAAAAAGCCGAAAGTCTTTTTCTGGTCTTCATCCTCCTGTACTGTATTGTACCCATTCTGCAATATGTTAATAAAGTTTTCATTCATTCTGACGGACAACAGAATAATCTTGATTGACAGTAGAGTCTGCCAATTACGTCACACCGCTTGCACCCGCCCTGCTGTTCTTAGCACCAATCGGCAAGCGCCATTAGTTTTTGACTTCATGAATGTCCGGTGTGCTGACATCAACAAAGCTACTTACATTAGCTCCCCGCAACCGACTAGTAGGAGACTAGTGCATCACAGGATGACTAAATGAGCCATAATGATTTTACCTCAACGAATGTTATAATAAAAGCCTTTCCATACATCTGTCTGATTGAAAACTTTATTAACAGACCGCGGAATGGGCATATCTCAACACAGGCTGAGATATGATATGAACGAGTAACGTGTGGACCAGATTGACGCGACACAATCCTATTGGGCAAAACATCACGATATCCACGATACGTTGAAAAAGTGTATTGTTAATGAACTGTACCCGATATTTATATAATATCGTCATATCGCCCAGCCCTAAGGAGAGGTGGCTCTAACAGAGAGGAGGAGAGGTGGCTCTAGCAGAGAGGAGGAGAGGTGGCTCTAGCAGAGAGGAGGAGAAGTGGCTCTAGCAGAGAGTAGAGGTGGCTCTAGCAGAGAGGAGGAGAGGTGGCTCTAGCAGAGAGGAGAGGTGGCTCTAACAGAGAGGAGAGGTGGCTCTAGCAGAGAGGAGGAGAGGTGGCTCTAACAGAGGAGGAGAGATGGCTCTAGCAGAGAGGAGGAGAGGTGGCTCTAGCAGAGAGGAGGAGAGGTGGCTCTAACAGAGAGGAGGAGAGGTGGCTCTAGCAGAGAGGAGGAGAGGTGGCTCTAACAGAGAGGAGGAGAGGTGGCTCTAGCAGAGAGGAGAGGTGGCTCTAGCAGAGAGGAGGAGAGATGGCTCTAGCAGAGAGGAGGAGAGGTGGCTCTAGCAGAGAGGAGAGGTGGCTCTAACAGAGAGGAGAGGTGGCTCTAGCAGAGAGGAGAGGTGGCTCTAGCAGAGAGGAGGAGAGGTGGCTCTAGCAGAGAGGAGGAGAGGTGGCTCTAGCAGAGAGGAGGAGAGGTGGCTCTAGCAGAGAGGAGAGGTGGCTCTAACAGAGAGGAGAGGTGGCTCTAGCAGAGAGGAGGAGAGGTGGCTCTAATAGAGAGGAGGAGAGGTGGCTCTAGCAGAGAGGGTCACAGCACACACATCCGGGGACAGAGAGGAGAAGAGAACAAGGTACAACCTCTGCAGTGAAATCACAGCAGCTAAAAAGGATTACAGAGTCAAGATTGAAGAACAATTAGGCAGAAATACAAACTGCCGAGGACCATGATGGCCCAATTCTACACGGCCATCATTGAGTCCATCCTCACCCACTCCATCATCTCCTGGTTCCCCGCTGCAGCGGCAAAAGATCTCGCCAAGCTGCAGCGGGTGATTCGCTCCGCGGAGAGGGTGATCGGCTGTCCCCTGCCCTCCCTCAGGTCCCTGCACGACTCCAGGGCGCTGAAGAGGGCGAGGAAGATCATGGCCGACCCCTCCCACCCCGGTCACAGCCTCTTCACCCTGCTCCCCTCTGGGAGAAGGCTAAGGATCCCAAAGGCTGTGAAAGCTCGTCACAGACTGAGCTTCTTCCCCTCAGCCGCCAGGCTGATCAATGCCTCAGGCCCCCCGTCCCCCCCCTCGGTCCCCCGCCCCCCCCCCCTCACCCCCCTCTGCCCCCAGGTGACACTGGCACAATGACACTGACTGCACTGCACTAGTCCTTACTGGAACTCTGCACTTTATATATATGTATTTAATTGATTAATCCCCCACTGCACTGTTTTTTGTCCTGTGTCTGTGTTGGTGTTTGTCGTTTACTGTGAAAAAAGAAAGAAAAAAACGCATAAACTGTAACGCTGCAACAATTACCAATGTGTTTTACACAAATGGCTTAATAAAGGAATCTGAATCTGGCAGCAATGACTCAAAGTGTATGGAAGGCACTACACACAGTAACAGACCTGAAAGGGGTCTCCAGCAGCACAGCTAACACCGCTGCCTCCTTACCGGACGAGCTGAACAGATTTGACAGGTTTTGAGGTTAAAAACAACACCCACCACCCCCGCTGAAATGAGCAGTGCCCTGGTCATCACCGAGGCTGATGTGAACGCTGAGTTGCAAATGTGCAACATTTGTATTTTATCCACACAAAAAAAAGGGTATAAAATTAGGGATGCCCCGATTACGTTTTTTGCCACCGATACGGATCACCGATCGTCGTGAGCCATATCGGCCGATACCGATCCGATACCGATCGTTTTTGATTAAAAAGAAATAAAAAATATTATATATTTTTTTTAATAAAATATATATATTATATAATTAGACTTGTACTTGTATTATCTGCGAGACATCGCCACCACGCAACAAGTCAAAATGCTCGCTATCTGCAAACAGCTCCACTGTCTGTGTGTACTCTAGTAGCCTCCAGCTCCAAAAAGGATTCTCCTGTGCTGCAGCTGGACCCTATTGGTAACATTACTGTGCTTTAGTCATATCACATTCAGCAAGCCATCAGCTCGAATACGCATTGAATCAATGTTATAAGACATTGATATCAAGAGCTATCTGTAGCTACTGCTAGCCGGCTAGATGACGTTAAGACAGAACTTTTTAGTTCAATGGGACATTTCGTGTTTAACAGTGAACTAACGTCAGCTAACGCAAGCTAACGGAGGTATCAACATGGACCAATAGACTTGCTGGAGCATTTGTTGATATCAGGAGCTATCAGTAGCTAGCCGGCTAAATACCGTTAGACAATGCCTACTAAAAGTGAATAGTTGACTGGGTAATTTTGTTTAAACAGTAACGATAGCTAGGTAGCTAAGGTTAGCTCAGGTCGAATGCACTATAGACTCGAGCAGAGGAGCCTCCTCCTCCTCTGTGTTTACAAACTGTACATGGGTGCGGGCGGGGCTAGGGAGGAGGAGCAGCGGCAGTTTGCAGGTCCTGTGTGTCTGAGACAGACAGCGAGTGAGATCTCCGCTTGATCGGTTTCCGCGATCGGCGAATATGACTCATTATCGGAATTCACAGATCGCATATTTATACCGATTATCGGCCGATAACGATCGGTGGCCGATTGATCGGGGCATCCCTATATAAAATAATTCGTTTTCCTGTTCTTTTTTCACCTAAACATAAATCATCAGATCCTATTGTTTAGTCTTGCAATGCCATTGGCCAGGATATTTGTATAAGTACCCCCCACAGAGGCAGGAAACTTCACAACTTCAAAATCCTTGAAGGACGAACAACTCTCTTTTTCACTGGACGGGATTCCTCACATAAAAGTAAGTAAAATGCCTGTAATATTTTTTTGGGTGATCATTAGAATGTCTAGAACATGTACATATGTTATTATTGTGAAATATATCCCCCAAATGTAAATTAGAGCATGCTTTATATTGGTTGTGTTTATACAACAGTGGGAGAGTGGTAGCGAAATCTTACCAATGGCACCTGTTCACCTGTGGAGTCTTATAGTTTTCACAAGACATTTATACAGTTGTGTATTTTCCCCACATTGCATTATATTAGGGCTGTCTTAAATACTTCGAAGCTTCGTTCGATGGCACAAGCTTCAAACAAAAAAAAATCGAAGTACAAAAATTAATAAAAAAAATTGTATTACTTCGATTAGTGTGTGTGTGTGTGTGTGTGTGTGTGTGTGTGTAGGTGTGTAGGTGTGTAGGTGTGTAGGTGTGTGTGTGTGTGTGTGTGTGTGCATGGGGCCATTGGCTGGGGCCGGGGGACAAATACACTGGAGGAAAGTAACCCAGCTCAGCACTGCCCAAATTATATCATCACTATTGCCCGTTTGAAGGATATCATCCTCAAACACATATACACCTACAAATACACCTACAAAAAAAATTACAATTAGAAATTCCCATATTTAACTGCTTGTTTACACTACCCTTCTAAATTGTATCTAGCCAAGCTCCATTGTACAGCCGTGCCAACATTTTCATTGATGAGTGGGTCGTTTTGGGTGTGGTCGTGTCGGACCTAGCGTTTGAACCCACAGATGGAGACCCTGGTAAGCGAACCACAGCGTTCCCTCATTGGTCAACAATCAATGAAGCAGGATCGCAAGGAGTGTAAGCAAAATTTGAGACAAATGGACGAAGCCCCACGTTGGGCGCCAAATATAGTAGAGAAGATGATTTCTCCACACTAGTCATTAATTTCTATGATCGGTACAATACACACTTAATCAGGGCTGAAGAGAGAGAGAGAGAGAGAGACGATGGGCAGATTCAGATGAATAGGAGGAGATTTGTTTATTACAACACAAGAGTAAACTACCAAAAAATCCTAACCGGTTAAAGTCTCGAAGCATCTTTATAGTTTTTCAGTCCTTGGCAGGTTGCAATAAAGGCAGGTCAATTTCTAATTGGCCAAAGTTCGGTGAGAGTGTAGGTGTGTCTAATAATTCTGTATCATGGCCAATTTCCTATTAAAAACTGCGCACTTATTGAACTTTTCTGGCTGGCCTATTGTTTTTCCAAAACCAGTGAAAACCGTTTTTTGGACTTCTGCAAGCTCCTCTGTGTAAGTTTATCTGAGGCCACAGGCCGAGTTCATGAACAAAGGCATATTCAGAAATATCCTTTTCACCCCTCTTGGTCCACTCTGTCAGTTTGCTCAGAGGATATAAATATATATGTGACATGGGATGATATACTAATGACCTGTATCCATAAAGGTGTAATCTATTTTATGTAGGATGTGCATTATATGGCAGTCTGCCACCACAGTACGTTCGGGAGTAGAGAGAGAGAGAGAGAGAGAGAGAGACCACGGCTCAAACTACCTGTGTTGTATTAAAGTAATTGATTGATGTTTAACTTGTACCTGTGTCCAGTCCTTTCGACTAGCAAACGTTGTCTGTATTTAACGTTACCTCAGGATACCACTGTCTATTGTATTTAGTTGGTTAGCTATTTAGCTAATGTTGATAGCATAGCATAGCTTGCTGGCTACAGTTCAACACCATGCCATGGGGATGCTATTTACTAAATTATGGAGGCTTTTTAATCGTCAAGGTAAGAGAGGATTTGTCATGATCAACTGAAGGGGTATGCTATGGAACAGTATGTGCTTGGCTACTACTTTTCAGAAAAAGGCCAGCTATGTGACGCTAGTATCGTGTATTGCATCACACACAGTTGCATCATCCCGATCAAGCTCAATAGCTTCTGTAACACGAACGCAACTACTCTGTACATGCCTCCTTGTTTAATAATAACTCCCGGTGTTTAATAAACACTTCTAGCCAGGCCATATCTGGACATATAAGACATATGTATCATGTTTCTTTTTTTGTTGGCTGGGTTTTGCATGCAGATTAAGGGAGATGTCAATCTGTTGTCGACGGTACAGGCGCAGTACATTTAGCTGTAAAAGTCAGATCAAGCTCAATAGCTTCTGTAACGACCGCAACTACTCTGTACATGCCATTGTGATGTTTTCACACGCAGGGTAAGGGAGAGGTGGGCTATCGCGTCATCGGTTCAGGAAAGATGGTGATGGAAGGGGGGTGTCTTCAGAATTGCGCACTCTGGAAGCCGGTCTCAGAAAGTAGCGTCTTCAGGCTGCCAGAACGCAGTTCTGTGTGGCTGAAAGGTGCAAACGATCAAATACTTTGCCTGATACGACCGAAATCGGTTTAGTCTGTACATGGTCTTACTCTGCCACAAGTATGATGATGTTCATCTGTGCATTTCAGGTGACAGAAACTGTTTCTGGGACTATCACTGCTAAAAACCAAGTGATTGTAAATGGTGTTCAAAGTGCCCGTTTCATTTTGCGGAGCAGGTGTGAATTGTCAGGAATTGGTCTTGGGGTGGAGGGCTGTTTGCATCCTTTAGCAATGCAAATCAGAGTTGGCCAGACAGTATTGTGTGACCAGTGTATATTGTAATTAGGTTTCTTTAGTACATTTATTGTACCGTTTTCTAGTGCTGTCGAAATTTCTCGATTCTACGATGCATCGTGATGCGGACGACGACGATGCGGCATCGATGCAGTGACGGACCATAATCGATTATAGCCTACTAACATTGATGCGTTAAAAAAAATAAAGAGAGAGAGATTGAGAGAGACTTGATTTTCCAGCCTCGGCTGGACAATAAAGTGTAACGTTAAAAAATGCACCGTTGCATTGAATTGTGGGTGAGACAGCTAGGCCAACACTACAGGACACATGGCGGAACAAAGTAGTAGTGTCCAGCGGCAGCAGCTGATAAAAACCGCGCCCACGTTTTGGAAGTCGGACATTTGGGCACATTTTGGATGGCTTTTAGCTCGTCAATCAGAATGGAGTGATTGACAGTGTCGAAGGACTTTTGTAGGTCCAGCATGACCATGCCGCAGTATTTGCCCACCTCTTGTTTGATGTGGTCGTTCAAATAGAGAAGGCATGTGTCAGTGGAGTGGGATGGTCCCGTGAACAGAGTACAATACTCAGTGAGGCAGGAGTGCAACCACAGTGGAAAATAGGAATAGGCTACATTAGTACACATCCAGTACACATACAACTTTCACTGCCTTGTTGGCTAAATAAATGTACCTGTCCATTAGGGGTGTAACGATGCATCGATTAATCGAAATGCATTGATTCTAATGTGACGATTCAACTGCATCGATTTGAATATGTTAGAATAGATTATAATCGAAATTAATCACACAAAAAAAATTTGTGTATTGTTTTTATTGACCTATAGTCCATTCATGCTGAGTGAATCAGTTCCCCCAGCCACATTTGTGTATTCAAAGTTTTGGGGGGAATTAACTGATAGAAAATCGACGTGGTCAAATGAAGAGATTTCATGATGCATTGAATCGTTGCCTGAAGAATCGTAATCGAATCGTTGTGAGGTCGAATCGTTACACCCCTACATGTGATGCATTGACCTCCGTTACGACAGACTCATATTTAACAATAACCGCACATTACATCAGCAAGGACTGGGATATTTTGTGCTGCAAAACGAGAGCCGTTCATGAGAGCCACACAGGTGCTCATATTGCGGAGCTGCTTTCTGTTGTGGAGGAATGGCAGCTAAAAGATAAATCTGTAGTGCCGATTACAGATAACGCATCGAACATGATAGTCGCAGCTCAAGTCGCAAAATTCTCTCATGTAAGATGTTTCGACCATACAGTAAATCTTGCATCACAGTAAGCACTCAAAGTGCCTACGGTCGCCAGGCTTCTGGGCAGAATCCGAAGGATATCCATATTCTTCCACCGCAGCACGACAGCTAACCACCAGCTGCAACTCAAACAGAGACTTCTTGGCCTGTCATAAACTGAAAACTGACGTTGCCACAAGGTGGAATAGCGCATATGATATGACATGGTGGATAGGTTTTTGGAACAACAACGAATGATATGTGCCACCTTGCTGTCTCCTGAGGTGAGAAGAACAGAATCCGACCTCTACTCTGAATGAAACTGATGTTTCAAACGCAGAGGACACTGAAGGCATTAAAGGCCATGAAGGATGCCACAACACTGATGTCCGAAGAGGGCAATCCAACCGTTTGTCTCATCGCTCCAGAGACTCACCCATGATCCACGAGACCGTACTCACCCATGATCCACGAGACCATCGGAGACTCACCCATGATCCACGAGACCATCGGAGACTCACCCATGATCCACGAGACCATCGGAGACTCACCCATGATCCACGAGATCATCGGAGACTCACCCATGATCCACGAGATCAAGCATGCCATCAAAGCAGATCTCCTTAAGAGGTATTTATTTATGGTTAATTTTTTATTGATATTTTCAGCAGACAGTTGTCATAAAAAAACACTGAATTATTTTGCTGTTACATTAAAAACAATTCTAAGTAGACTAAACATTAAATGTTGCCATTATCTAAGACAAAATATAAAAATGTTTAATGAAAATGTTCCCATTACCTAATCTAAAATCCAATTCTGCATATCTCAAATATTAGGTACAACAGTGATGCAGAGAAGAAGTTCCTTCATACAGCCTCTTCCCTGGATCCCCGTTTTAACACATTGACTGCCAGCTATTGGCCTCATCCTGTTCTAGCTAGGCCACACTTTAAAAGATAGGAGTGCGTCACCTTGTTCGTAGAGCTATATCTATATTCTATATTATAGCTATGGATACAATACTATGGTCATTTGATAGTAACTATATTCTGTCCAAGATGCAAAAAAGAATAAACTTTTTCATGAATACGCTTGCGCGTTATCCCGTGGTGAATATAAGTATAGTTTCGGAATGATCCGGGCTAATTCCTGGGAGGCTGAGTTATAGGGTGCAACGTGAATTCTACTAAAAGCATTGGCGTTTCATCCCTGGACACGCTACTATTTACAAATTTAATTTCATCATGAATGCATGAAAGGGGGGGGGGGGGTAGTTTCTGATGCTTTGATTGCCAGTAGCGGCATTCGTTGTGAACTCTACACACGCTGATCAGCTGGATCGGAATGAAAACATTGCAGGATCAAGCTGGAATTGACGTCAGATGTTCCTTACCTTAGATCGGGCTTATTCCAAAAAGAATATTCCAATTGTTTGATCGCCATCTGGTCCATGACATAATCCAGCACAACACATGCATCGGGGGCATTTGACGCGCTTCAATGCGACCGAGTGAACCTCTAGACTTCCCTGTACTAAAAAACTGCGCCCGGAGCGGTTTAAACGTAACACACGGTCTGGAACAGGGTTTACTGCACTCTCGATACTGCCACCTGGGAGTATCTGGCCGGTACTCCACCCTCGGGTCCCAGTATGCCTTTAATGGCTGAGATTGAATAGAATATTAAAATAGAAAAAAAGGAAAACGGACTAAATAACGTATATACGTGGTTGGCGTTCAACGGTTGTCGGCCAAACACGTATATAAACGTTGTTGGCGGGGAATGTGTTAAAGGACTGCCTTTTCTCAGAGGAAGGGAAACAGGTCTACAAAGCAGTGACTGAGGAGGCTGCATTCTTGGAGGTAATTTCACCATGTTTCATGTAAAATGTATTCAATTAAAACTTAAAACGGTCATATCAATAAATTAACTACAATGAGTAAAAGTTTTATAAGACTGAGAAAAACAGTTATCCTAATAGATGTGAGCTGCTGCATTGATTGAGAAGGAGCTAATGGCTGGTTTAATGCTATTTCTTTCTCTCCTCTCCTCCTCTCCTTTCAGACACAAACTGTGAGTGCGAGGACACCCAGGACAAAAGCAGATGAAGCGTCTGGGGGAATCGGCAAGGAGAAGAAATGCTGCCAGTGGAGGACGAGAGGCCTACATGACCCTCTGCTCCCAAAAGAAGGGCTTCATCGCTGCTCGTGAGTTTGCTGGGACAATCTTTCACAGACACTGAAGGTACAGTACAAACCAAGACCGCCTATGCCAGGGCTGAGGAGGACATGGACAGACACTGTAAAGCCCTGTCCCTGGCTCTCACTGAGGAGGACATGGACAGATACTGTAAAGCCCCGTCCCTGGCTCTCACTGAGGAGGACATGGACAGATACTGTAAAGCCCCATCCCTGGCTCTCACCGAGGAGGACATGGACAGATACTGTAAAGCCCCATCCCTGGCTCTCACTGAGGAGGACATGGACAGATGCTGTAAAGCCCCATCCCTGAGGAGGACATGGACAGATGCCGTAAAGCCCCATACCTGGCTCTCACTGAGGACATGGACAGATGCTGTAAAGCCCCATCCCTGAGGAGGACATGGACAGATGCTGTAAAGCCTTGTCCCTGGCCCTCACTGAGGAGGACATGGACAGATGCTGTAAAGCCCCATCCCTGAGCAGGACATGGACAGATGCTGTAAAGCCCCGTCCCTGGCTCTCACTGAGGAGGACATGGACAGATGCTGTAAAGCCCCGTCCCTGGCTCTCACTGAGGAGGACATGGACAGATGCTGTAAAGCCCCGTCCCTGGCTCTCACTGAGAGTCCTCTGGACTGGTGGTGTGTCCATGAGGTCACATTTCCTCTCCTCTCCAGGCCGACAAAACGATACTCGTGTATCCCAGGCACGAGCGTGTCTGCAGAGAGGGTTTTCTCCACTGCAGGCGATGTGGTCACTGCAAAAAGAAGCTCTCTCAAACCGGAACATGTGGATCAACTAGTGTTCTTAGTACAGAAGATTACAGTGATTTTCCAAGATGGCTGCCGCCAGTGTCTCCTGCTACGGTCATGTTTTTTGATACTCTGTATCAAGTGTTTTTAGCCTGTTGTATCAAGTGCTTTTAACCTATTTTATCAGCGTGATCCCATTCTGGATACACACAAGCAATCATCAAAACATTTCGGAGGCTGTTTTTACTTACAGTTTGTTGACTTGCTTTGTTTGGGAGGACTCTGGCTCAGAGGGAAATGCCGGACCCCACTTCGGATATCGCAAAAGCAAGGGCCGAGTTGAAGTCCATAGAACTACTCATTGTGGATCTCCTTGGCCGTCAAACTGAAATCCTGTCTCGGTTGGAACGTTTGGAGCCGTCTGACGCTGCCCCCTCGCCTGCTCGCTCATCCTGGGCGACCGTCGTGAGAGGTAAAAGGAAGCTCTCGCTTCCTCTGTTTGATCCTATGGACTCCCCTCAACTCTCCAACCGGTACGGTCCCCTGTCTGAACGCTCCGACGCCTCAGTTTTTTCAGAATGGGCGCTCCGCTCTAATGTCGTTGCTCCACTGGCTGACTTTCCTACGCTAGCGATAGCCGACAGTAGCAAGCCCTGCACCCCTATACAGCAGCTTGAGCGTGGATGTAGAGCTGCACGCCTAAATGCTAAACGCTCTGCTCCAAGTCCTTCACCCCCCCACACCAACGTTTCAAACCCCCGATCCCCCTCTCCTGCCTGTAAACGCTCTCGGCTGTCCTCCGCCTCCCCCACGGCCCCCAGTGTCGCCTGTGTTCCTAGCTTAACAGATGCAAATGCTAGCTCTGTTGATACTAGCAGCCCATCAGTTGACACAAACCCTCTGCTGCTAGCTCATATCAGACACCGCCTTTTTCCACCTCCAGAACGGATCCTCGTAGGTGACTCCATCGTCAGACATGTTACAATTCCGAAAGGCATCACATATTCCTTCTCGGGTGCAAAAATCAATGACATAGCCAAACATATCCCAGACATTGTAAACAGATATCCATCTGCCCACAAAATCATTGTGCACGCTGGGACAAATGACATTAGAGGCAGGCAATCAAAGAAGCTCCATGAGGACTATGAAGCTATTGCCAAACAAATTTTCTCCGGTCTAATTCCAACCCTCCGCCGGAGTTCAGAGCTGTTTAGTCGTACGTACAGTGCCGATCAGTGGCTGCGGAATTTCTGTACAGCATGTGGATACGGATACATTGGCCACTTCGATTCATTTTGGACAATGAGGGATTTGTACAAACCTGATCAACTTCATCCCAGCTATAAAAGGACTCTCAGCTCTATCTTTCAATTTATCCTGCCATCGAGCCAGTCTTGCAGACTGACGCTATACCCCTGCTAGATATTCCACATCAGCTATTCCGAGTTTCGAAAATCGGATGGACTATAGCCTGTGCCATTATAACATTGATATTAATAAAAATTCAAATATACAGGTTATAGTAAATAATAGACCTACAAGCAATAGAGTAGGGATGATCACAAATCATCTAGCCTAGAAACGTTGCAGACTACAACAACGACGGTGCCTCTACCTGGGCAGCTGAGAGCCCGTAGCGACGGTGTTATCCACACTAACTTGCGCCCGCTACGACGTGCTGCGACCAGTGTGACGCCAAATATCACTTTGAATATGGCTCTGATTAATGCCAGATCGCTATCAAACAAGACATTTCTTCTGAATGATTTTTTCACTTCCCGTAAACTGGATTTTATGTTTCTAACTGAGACCTGGCTACATGTCGATGAGTCCATACCTTTCTCTGAACTCCTCCCTCCTGACTGTACATTTATCAGCGCCCCACGACCACCGGCAAAGGTGGTGGGCTTGCATGTGTTTTTAAATCCACTTTTCATTGTCGGCAGATTGCAGCTGTCACTTACTCTAGCTTTGAGCTGCAGCTCTTTGAATTAAATTCCTCTCCTCCCCTGCTGTGTGCGGTTGTCCATCGTCCACCAAAATACAATAAGAATTTTATCGAGGACTTTGAGAACTTTCTGTCTGAAACCATGGTGGCTTTCAATCATTTTCTAATCACTGGTGATATGAACATTCATGTGTGTTGTGAATCCAGTCCTCTGGTTAAAAGCTTCTTGTCTCTAATTGAGTCTTTCAATCTCACTCAGTGGGTCTTTGGTCCAACCCACGAAAAAGGACACACGTTAGACCTAGTGCTGTCTCATGGTTTGAGTGTCTGTGTAAAAGAAATATGTGATAGTGCTTGTATTTCTGATCATATGCCTGTTTTATTTTCTGCTGTTGTCCCATGCTCTGTTGTTGCTATTCATCCTCCTGCACACCGTTTTCCTGCTATAAACACAGACACTGCGCTGAATTTCCACACAGCTTTTAATGACTTTATGCTTTCTAGTGTGGATGGGTAGAATGCCCTAAATGTAGAGGAGCTTGTTGCACTTTTTAACTCCACTTGCACCAGCATCCTAGACTATCGCCCCATTGAGGAGCAAACACCCTAGGGCTCCTTCGGAACCATGGATAAATAATGCTATCCGTGTGCTCAGACGCTCATGCAGGCGCGCTGAAAGAAAGTGGAAGATGGATAAGTATAAAAATGGAGTATCAGAGAGCCATGAAGGCTGCTAAAACTGAGTATATCTCCAATCTTATTTCTAAGAATATTAGCAAACCCAGGGTTCTATTTAATACTCTTGACTCTCTTGTAAACCCTTGTGATACTGCCCCTGTTGTACCATCGCCTGCTCTCTGTAATGATTTTTTTTATTTCTTTGTTGACAATCTCGTCTCTTCGGTCTGCACCCCCTCTTGCTGCCCCCGACCCCTCGGTTCCACCTGTGTGCCCAGCTGCTTTTGAGGAGTTTAAACCCATATCCTTGTCCTCACTGTCTGATGTTGTTCGTGAGTTGCGGCCCACAAACTGCCTCTCTGACAGTGTTCCCCCTCTTAAAAGAGGTTTTTGATTTTGATTCAGTTGGCTCTTTTATTCTTGTTTTGGTGCATGCTTGTTTTAGTTCAGGAATTTTTCCAACTTCTTTTAAACACGCTATAGTGCAGCCACTAATCAAAAACTTGGACCCTTCTGTTCTCTCAAATTTTAGGCCCAACTAGATTCTTGTACCGGATCTCCTCTCTGGTAAACAAGAATACCCTGAAGACTCTGGCAGGAGCACTCATTCAAGGGTACTATGACTATGCGTGCACCTCATGGTACCAAAGCACCTCAAAGGCGCTTAAAACAAAATTACAAACATCACAAAACAAACTGGTCAGACTACTACTTGACCTGAACCCCAGAACCCACCTCACCCCTGCCCACTTTGCCAACCTAGGATGGCTTAGAGTAGACGACAGAGTACAGCAACTTGCAATGGGCCTGGTCTACAAGATACACTATACGACCGGGGTGCCCATGTACATGTCAAAATACTTCCCAAAGGTCAGTGAATACCACAACCACTACACCAGAGGAAGCTCAACAAATCATGTTAAACCCAGATTCGGCTCAAACAAGGGACTAAACACGTTTCGCAATTATGCCACAACAATGTGGAACGCCCTACCCAAAGCTGTAAAGGAATGTGAATCCCTGCCCACATTCAAAACCGCCCTTAAAGAGCACCTACGGGAGGCTGCAATTCGAAACTGGCCACCGTAAATGCCCAAAACCCCCACCACCTCCTAATAGACAGTCTCCTCCCCACCGCATGTATATATTCCCTCCCCGCCGTATGTATATTTCCCTCCCACCCACCCACCCCCTCCTAATGTACAGTCCCCTCCCCATCATATGTATATACTCTGTCAGGATCTAGGGGTAACAGTACTGTATATTTGAATACCGCCTATGTCACAAATGTATCAGTACTAAATACCTATATGTCCCTATGCCATAAATGTCATGTATGTTGTGTATGTCATAAATGTCTATATGAATTGAAAATGGGGGACCCTGATGGAAACAAGACAAACGTCTTTCTCAGGTCTGCATCCCCTTAACAATTGTATGTATTGAGCCGTACTGTATTGTACCCATTCTGTAATCTGTTAAATAAAGTTTTCATTCATTCATTCATTCATCTCGAAACTGCCCTTTCTGTCCAAAGTGCTGGAGAAAGTAATCTCCATCCAGCTGCAATCTTTTTGAAAGACAAATGACATCTATGAGAAGTTTCAGTCGGGTTTTAGACCTCGTCATAGTACTGAGACTGCTCTTTTAAAAATGTTCAATGACCTTATTTTAACTGTGGACTCTGGGTGTGATGCCATTATGGTAACACTGGATTTGACCGCTGCCTTTGATACGGTGGATCATAAGACCCTTTTATCCCGCCTAGAACAGTGTGTTGGCATCAGAGGTGCTGCCCTTATGTTAATTCAGTCGTACCCGACTGATAGGACCTTCTCTGTCCATCAGGGTGAATTCTCCTCAAATGTGGCCCCTCTTTCCTGTGGTGTTCCCCAAGGTTCCATCCTGGGTCCCTTGTTATTTTCTTTATACATGCTGCCCTTAGGTTCTATTCTACTCAAACATAATGTCTCTTTTCATTGCTATGCGGACGATGACCAAATTTACCTTCCTCTGAAAGTAGAGTGCAATAACTGTCTAGAACCTCTGCTGGCCGCTCTTGCCGACATTAAGATTTGGATGGATCTAAACTTCCTAAATCTTAATGACGGCAAGACGGAGGTAATTGTGTTTGGGCATTCTGGACCGCTTGAGAAACTCGGCTGGTGATTTAGGGCCCCTCGATGCCAAAAAACAAAATTCGATAAAAAGCCTTGGTGTCACTTTTGACAGTGATCTGAAATTTAATAAACAGATTGGGTATGTGGTTAAAGACTCCTTTTTTCAACTTAGGCTCCTGGCAAAGATAAAGCCCTACCTATCTCCCAAAGACCTGGAGAGGGTCATCCATGCGTTCATATCATCAAGGCTGGACTACTGTAATGCTCTATATGTGGGTCTCGACCAGCTCTCCCTACGACGCCTGCAGCTAGTGCAGAACGCTGCTGCACGTCTCTTGACTGGCACTAAGAGGTGTGAGCACATCAGACCAGTGCTTGCTTCCCTGCACTAGCTCCCTGTTCGTTTCAGGATTGATTTTAAAATTGCTATGTTTGTTTTTAAAGCCTTAAATTGTCCCTCAGTACCTAGCTGAACTTCTCCATGCTTGCACCCCAGTTAGAGCACTGAGGTCATCAAACAAATTACTTTTGGATGTCCCAAGGTCTAGGCAAAAAACAAAAGGTGACAGAGCCTTTGCAGTGGCTGCCCCTAAATTGTGGAACAGTCTTCCATTACAAATTAGGTCTGCTCAGACCCTAGGGAATTTTAAGGCTCAGCCTATTTTCTTTGGCGTTTTGAGGCTTAGTAAACCATATCTCCCTGGTCGTGTCGTGATTGTTTTTAATGTATTGCAGCTTCTGAATTTGTGTATACACTGTATTTGTAATCTTTTGTATTTCTTAGTTTTTTATATTGTTTTAATGTATTGCAGCTTCTGATTGTGTGTATACTGTATTTTGTATATATTTTTTTGTATTTCTCAGTTTTTATATTGTATTTTTAGTATTTATCTGTGTTATATTGTGAAGCACTTTGGTACAACTTCGGTTGGTTTTAAATGTGCTATATAAATTCTCATTTCCACCTTTATTTAAAATCGTAAGCATCTGAGGTTTCCCTCATTTACAGAAACGACGATTGTACAGGACATAATAAAAACAATATTCACAGACATTTAAACACCAGAGTAAAAAAATTAAAAACGTTTAAAAATAATTTTAAAATATCAACTAAAACAGTTACAGGTAGTCACACAATGGTCTGAAATCATACATTTAAACATTCCAAGGGAAGGGAGAACCTCCAATTTTAGCGTGAGTTAAATAAAGTTGACCTAGAAGAACCTACAAATTCCAAAATGCTGAGAAGGGGGCAATTTTGTACTTGCCATATTTCATAGGAGGAGGGAGGATATGAGATGAGAGGAGAGAGGAAGAGAGGAGGGGAGGAGAGATGGAGGGAGGGATGATATGAGAGGAGAGAGGAAATGAGGAGGGGAGGAGAAAGGGAGGAGGGGAGGATACGAGAGGAGAGGAGAAAGGAAGGGAGGAGGGGAGATGGGAGGAAGGGAGGATATGAGAGGAGGAGGGAGGGAGGATATGATGAAAGGAGGAGAGAGGGAGGGAGGAGGGGAGGAGAGAGGATATGAGAGTAGAGGAGGAGAGGAAGGGAGGAAGATGCCAACATGATTCTCAAGCCGACCTAGAAGAATCGAATGATCGATAGTGAATATGTAATCTATTATATTGTCCTGCCTTTTATATGGACCCTGAGTGCATAATGAAATGTAATTGATTGACATCCATGAGGTGTTTAGGAATGATACAAATTAAGAACAAAATTACTTTAAAGAATGTAAATAAAGTAGTAAAACGATCACCTCTGGCAAGCTTGTCTATGTCCAGCAGACCATCCTTGTTGTTGCCATGGGTTTGATTGATTGAAAACTTTATTAACAGATTGCAGAATGGGTACAGTACAGTACAGCTCAATACATACAATTGTTAAGGGGATGCAGACCAGAGAAAGACTTTCGTCTTGTTTACATCAGGGTCCCTGGGGGGGGGGGTTGGGTAGGAGGGGTGGGTGGGGGACACTGTACAACTGTACAAACAAAACTGTACATTGGAATATTCACAAGACCATACTTGGTAATTTACTGTACATTGGAGGGGGTTGTGTTAGGACATTTGCAGGGGCCAGTTTCGAATTGCAGTCTCCCGTAGGTGTTTTTTGAGAGTGTTTTTTGAAAGTGGGTAGTGATTCACATTCCTTTACAGCTTTGGGTAGGGCGTTCCACATTGATGTGGCATAATTGCGAAACGTGTTTAGTCCCTTGTTTGAGCCGAATCTGGGTTTAACATGATTTGTGGAGCTCCCTCTGGTGTTGTGATCGTGGTATTCACTGACCTTTGGGAAGTATTTTGACATGTACATGGGTACCTTGGTCGTGTAGTGTATCTTGTAGACCAGGCCCATTGCAAGTTGCTGTACTCTGTCGTCTACTCTAAGCCATCCTAAGTTGTCAAAGTGGGCAGGGGTGAGGTGGGTTCTAGGAGTAAGGTCAAGCAGTAGTCTGACTAGTTTGTTTTGAGATGTTTGTAATTTTGTTTTTAGCGCCTTTGAGGTGCTTTGGTACCATGAGGTGCAAGCATAGTCGTAGTACCCTTGAATGAGTGCTCCTGCCAGAGTCTTCAGGGTATTGTCAGGGTATTGTCAAAATACTTCCCAAAGGTCAGTGAATACCACGATCACAACACCAGAGGGAGCTCCACAAATCATGTAAAACCCAGATTCGGCTCAAACAAGGGACTAAACACGTTTCGCAATTATGCCACATCAATGTGGAACGCCCTACCTAAAGCTGTAAAGGAATGTGAATCACTAACCAATTTCAAAAACACTCTCAAAAAACACCTACGTGAAACTGCAATTCGAAACTGGCCCCTACAAATGTCCTAACCTAGTTGTACAGTAAATGACCAAGTAAGGCTTTGTCAGTATTCCAATGTACAGTGTAAAATGTGTGTGTGTCCCCTACCCAACCCCCCCCCCCCCCACCTCCAATGTACAGCCCTCACCCAACCCACCCAACCCCACCCCACCCATCCAACCTCCTCCAATGTACAGTTTCTACGCCAAATGTATATACACTCCTTTTCTGGACACTTTTGTATCACAAACAGTACTGTATTTGCAAATCTGATATGTCATAAATGTATAGATGTAGCAGTACTGTCTATCTGTATGTCATGTATGTCATATGTTATGATGAATTGAAAATGGGGGACCCTGATGTAAACAAGACGAAAGTCTTTCTCTGGTCTGCATCCCCTTAACAATTGTATGTATTGAGCTGTACTGTACTGTACCCATTCTGCAATCTGTTAATAAACTTTTCAATCAATCAATCAATTCTTGTTTACCAGTGAGGAGATCCGGTACAAGAATCGAGTTCGTTGGTTGACTTTTTTTATTACATTGGATGCCATTTTGTCACAGGAAAGATTTGCCTCTAGGATGAAACCCAGGTAGGTAATATCTTCTTTCCTCGTGACAATATTGTCACCCACTGTAACTGAGAAGCCGTCGGTCTTGCTGAGTTTGTTATTTGAACCGAAGAGAATGGACTCTGTTTTGCCCATGTGTAATGATGATGGTGGGTGGGATGATGGGTGATGGGAAGCGTGTGGACGTCTGGACAATCCACTAGGGTTTTCTCTAGACGTTGACACAAAGATGCCCAAAACAAAATCATCATGGTGGACGCAGTGGATTATTTGCCAAAAAACTAAAAGCTAAATTACAGCAGGTTAAGAGAAAAAAGATACCTTCATGTCATGGTTATAATGGACTGAAAATCTGCCAAATTTATTTTTGTTGTACTGTAACGTTACTTGTGATGTATAATGACAGCTAATCTAATCTAAATGAGAAAACCTCCACTTCCTAACAAGTTGAAATAAAGGTTTGAAACGGAAAAAAATGAAATTTTAGCTTTAGGCTAGAGCGTGTTTACTTAGTTTGTCTTACTTTCACACTAAACTCAGAGTCTCTTCTAAGGTAGCTCTCCAAACCATGCAACGTAAAATATGATTGTTCTCAGAACAGAACAATCACAAACTGAGAAGGTTTAGTCAAGGTTTAAGCAAACAACACATTGGATATGTCTGTGACATGTTATAATATGACTTACCAAAGAGCAGATAACTTTGCGTCGTTCCAGATGTGAAAAAGGCAGGTGTGGATAATTATATGTACTGAGCACCAATATGTAGGATCGTTTTATGTATGTAGGATAGTTCTATGTACTGATCACAGACATGTAGGATAGTTCATTTATATGTACTTATGTTAATTTACGTATCGTAAATGTCTATCGTTGCTTACTTTATCCATTTTGATTGGAAGCTGGAATCAAAATGCTTGAATCTTCCGAGAGATTGTATCGCAAGCTCCGTAGACCTGTGTCAAGCTAGCGACAACAACCGTTGTTTCCGTTAATATGGCCATTTGAATATCACCAAAGCCTAAACACCAAAAACACGTAGTCCATAGTAAACTATAGCTCAATACAGCAGAAAGAGCAGTATACCATCACTTGTAAAAGGTGTAAGACATTTTAAAACATTGCCTACCTGGCGTTTGGGGCTCGCTATCAATGATGACACTCATTGTGTTTCAGACTCGCATCCTGTCGAGATCCGTGCATAAATGAATACTAGCCAGTCTGCTTCTACACTCTTGAGAGCGCCCTCTGCTGGAGGTATCGTAACATCTCTCTTCACATAAACTGAAAGCATAATGTTTCTTTTAGACTAACCACAGCTGTGTCTCTTAGACTAACTCAAATAGTGTATTCCTGGGTTATGCTAACATCCCATAACCTTAACATCAACCTTAAGCTTACCCCACATTTTGCATAAAACTAAATATTATACTGTATACTTATGGCACATGCATGAGATGGTCTATTTTAAAAGGTAACATTCTGAAGTTTCTTACACAATAAAGAAAAACCACTTTGAGTGCTAATGTAATAGAGAAACAGAGGTTTGAACACAGTGAAATAAATTATTTTCTCCTTACTTTTGTGTTGACTTGCTGCCAGATGCTTGTTTTTGGGTTCCAGCTGAGAGGTAGGAGCTGGAATACATAATGGTTCTGTTACACCCGCTAAGTTCCTAGCTTTAAGAAAGACACAAGAGTGTAGGTTAATTTAACCATAATATTTATTACATAAAAAGGAGTGGACAACATTACTATAAGCCCACTTCAACCTCATGCTCAGGAACCCCAATCAGTCTTGACCGGGCAGGGTTTTATTCACAGCAACCTGGTGACACTTCACACAATGAAGGAGAGTAATATCAATTGTCAATAAATAGCATTTCATACGATCAATTGTCAATAAATAGCACTTCATACGATATCGATTGTTAATAAATAGCACTTCACACAATGAAGGAAACTTTATCACACATCAATAAATACCACGTCAAGAACTGTATAAAAAGGGATGTCAAACTTCTCACAATGAAGTAAACAGATATCCTACCACTCTGTGATTCAACTTGTGCAAACTGTGCATAACCACGGCATCCATATGATAATGGCACACTAAGCCTGCCCGTGTTCACGTCTGAGAGAGGTACCTTGTACATGGGTTGGTGTTATGGTGGGGGGGAAACGGACACACAAATAAACATACATGTAAAGAAAACTAATCCGGCCCAAGGGCAAGACCCAATTCTTTTTGCCCGTCTACCGGCCCATTGGCCCGGGCGGATTAGACATTATATTATAACTACCAAACAATATACTAAAAGTGTTTCACGACAAGAGCAGCTGGACCACTGGTGCTCTGCCGGGAAACAAACACAACAGTATTAAAACACTTTATTATTAAAACAATAACACGCATAATTATTAAACCACATTACATGCTAAAACAAAGTACTACATTTAAAATACCTGGTTCGTCGGTGGTCCTATAATCCTACCGACTACTTTCAATCCCGCTGGGAACCAGGCAAGTGATCTGGAACAAACACTCCATGTCACACATTATTGCCGAGCACCTTAAAACCTGCTATTCCTATACCATAATACTACTGTTAATTCGCAAATAAGACAACAGTTATCTTTCATTCATGTTTATTTCACGCTCCACAGCGTAGTGGCCACAGCCTTCCTCCAGTCCAAAACCAGTGACGCGCAACAACAGTGCCCATTCCCTTTATCCAGATTACAGTAGAAGTGAATTTAACAATCTCACTCTCTTTTTTTAAACAAATAATACAAGATCAGATCTCACTCTCTTTTTTTAAACAAATAATACAAGATCTCACTCTTTTTTTTTAACAAATAATACACTGCAAGGATATTTCAAGAAAATAAAAAAAAAAATAAACTCAGTCATCATAACCAGTTATTCAGTAATCTAGCTTCCACTGTCCATTCTTCAGTGCTTTAAGCAGCACAAGGGAAGATGCTCCCTTTTTGGTCAGACAGTTTGCCAGCTGGTCCTTCGTAGTAGACCACAGAATCCGTTGGATCCTTTTGTCCTGGATAAGTTCTTTGATTCCACTTATTTCCAGTCTCAGTCGTTTCTCAGTCACTGACTTGGTGGACTTGATAGCCTCCACAAGGGAGAAGTTGTCTGTAACACACATCACAGGTAGGGTGCGCTGTTTGACCATACCTGTAGTAAGTTCAGAGTAGAGAGAGGACAAAAATATGGCATTATCAATACCATCAGCCAGGGCTAGTGTCTCTCCTGCCAGCGTGCTCCGAACCACTCTTCTGATCCTTTTTGATTTCCAGCAGATTGGAGAGAATCGTCCTTTCTCACCCATCAGAACGATGAGATGCCCTCCTTGTGTTCCCCCATCTGGGAGGTTTCCCATGGATGCGTCGCTGAAAACAACAAGCTTCAAACAGTCCTCCTTTCCCAAGTTGTGAAACTTCAGGGTGACATGTTCTGATTGCAGTTTTCGTACTACCTTATTTGCTTCATGCATAGTTTGTGTGCGGGAGCTTAGAGGACTGTATATAATTATCTCCTTAGGGGGTGTGGTAGGATGCCTTAACTCTTAAACTAATTGTACCAAATACACAACTGAGTGAATAACTTAAAATGGAGTCACCTAAACTAGAAAGAGCGAGGAAACTGTTTGAATCATAATGCTTTTATATAAGCAAAAAAGGGGAAAAAAGATACATACAAAATATTGTTATCACGTTACACAATGCCTAAATTAAATACTATTACTAAATTTAGATGGGCGCCCAAATAGTTCTAATAAAGTGTTCTGGCCAAACGTTGCCGCGGTTACCACTGTGACAGAGGAACAATTCCCTCTGCAGGATGAGAGAGATGGAGGTGATGAGGAGTAGTAGACCGCTGCGTGTTGATGAGGGCGGGAAGACGCTGCCCGGTCCAATAGGCGCCACCAGTCTGCTCCTGCAGACCAGATGCTCCGCTGTGGTGGTCCGAGTGTCTCGCTCCGCTCCGTGGTGCTGCACGGCGCACGGTGCACGCCGACAGCTGCTGCAGACACGCTGGTCCCCTCTGTACCACAGGCTACTGCTGCTATGGCTACTTCTTAGGACTAGTTGTGTCCTTTACTCCTTTTACAGCGACACAGACCCTATCTAAATGTTCTCTGGTCTGTGTTATATATCGACTGATATGTCCAGTATAGAACAGCTATCGAAGCATGAGCCGAAGCTACTTTAGGTATTAGCGCCGAGCTAGCTAGCTTCGGCTAACTGGTAACGATAGATGGGGAATACTATAGTCCGCTGTAAATATGCTAATCCCAGACGTTTACTAAACATCAAATTAGCTGGGTACTAAAACTCACTCTCTCTTGGTGGTATAATGTCCGCTTGGTAAGCCACTTTACATACTTGGTCACCGTCAAACTATAACGTTAACGAGAGCAACGCTGTGTGTACGTCCGCTCTCTTGCGTGTCCGGTCAAGTTCAACGTCAACAACACGTATCCTAGAGGAAGTGACGCAGATACGAGGGAACACTAAAACCACCTCTGGCCCACTAGATGGCAGCACCGTCATATAACCTGAGATGCCATCAATAGGCAGACAGTGTAACATTATGTGGTAAATAATAACTTAAACTCCCACATATTAACTGGTTGGTGAACTTAAAGGGGGATTATTTTAGGTCTAATTTTACCTAATTGCAGACCCTTCAGCACAGCCGCCCCCTGATTTGCGGCGCTAATCAGTACTGAGGTCTGCTGAATGTCTAGTAGTCACTCAGGCTGGTCAGAGTCAGAGTACGGGGGTAGTCGGATCAGTCGAGCCACTGGTCTGTGGTATGTTCTTCCTCCGACCTCCACGATAGCAGAGCGGACTCTTCCGTCTTGCCCTTTTACCACACTCTTCACCCCTCCGGTGAGCCAGCGGGCTCGGGGAAGCGCCTGATCCATGATCATGACTGGGGTACCTGGTCCTAGGTTGCCTCTTTCAGTGATCCACTTGCGGCGGCCTTGCAGCGATGGGAGATATTCGGTGGTGAACCTCTTCCAGAATTGGTCGGCTAGAGCCTGACTATACCTCCATTGTCTTCTGCCGATGATCTCGGTGGAGGCGTAGACCGCAAAGGGAAGGGCCGCGTCTCGCCGCCCCATCAAAAGGCTGTTGGGTGTTATGGGGTCGAGATCGGCCGCGTCGCTACTGACGTACCCCAGTGGCTTGGAATTCAGAATGGCTTCAATCTCCACCAGCACGGTGTTGAAGACCTCTGCCTTCGGAACCTGTCCTCTGAGCGCGGCTGCTAGAGCAGCCTTTACTGACTTGACCTCTCTCTCCCACGTTCCACCGAAGTGGGGTGCATTTGGAGGGTTGTAGGAGAAGGTGACCTGTTGGGAGGCCAGCTCGTCCCTCAACTCCTCACTCATCTGGTGGTAACTCTTGATGAGTTCAGCTTCTCCTCCCTTGAAATTCGTCCCGTGATCAGACCATAAGGTATGGGGTCGCCCTCTCCTTCCAGTAAATCGACGGAATGACTGGAGGAAGCTGTCTGTTGTCATTTCAGCCAGCACCTCGAGATGGACGGCTCTCGTGGTGAGGCACTTGAAGATGATTCCCCATCTCTTAGCAGTTGCTCTCCCGATCTCCGCCTTGATGGTGAAGGGCCCGAAGCAGTCCATGCCTGTGTTGTGGAAGGGCGCTTCTTGGAGACGGAGGCGGCAGGATGGGAGGTCAGCCATTCGTGGCATGATGGGTTGGGCTCTGAGCTTCTGGCAGTCTGTGCATGACCGTTGGTAACGCCGCACAGCCTCCCGGCCGCGAAGTATCCAGAACCTTCTCCTGAGCTCCGCGAAGAGCCGCTCCGCTCCAGGGTGATACAATTTGGTGTCATAGTGACGAATCACCAAGTTAGTCACCGGATGCTTCGAGGGGAGTAGGATGGGGTGTTTGCTGTCCTCAGTGAGGCCCTGAGCCCGTCGTAGGCGGCCTCCGACACGTATGAGGTCTTTCTCGTCCAGTTCGGGGGCCAGTAGCCTCAGCTTGCTGTCTCTTGGTAGCTCCATCTTCCGTCCCAAGCACGCCATCTCGATCTGGAAGACCTCCCGCTGCACCCTCTGCAGCAACATGATCTCAGCTGCGGCGTAGTCGTCAGCGCTGAGAGGGGTCGGGTCTCCGGGACCGGGGTTCCGGTGGTGGAAGGTACGTACTTGGAGCTCTTCTAGGTTCTGGCAATCCTCAACCTTGGGACCGTCAGTATTTGAAGGGTCTTGGAGTCCAGTGAGGCCGCAGAAGATGGACTTCTTAAGTTCCACCTCCACCTCTGCGTTCTCCAAGTTCGGAGGAGAAGGCCAGTCTTCTTCTGGCTTGCGTAGGTAGTCGGGTCCACGGTGGTAGAGGTTGGGACGTGCCAATTCCTTGAGGGTCGCACCTCTGGTGATCACGTCCGCCGGGTTGACATCTGTCGAAACGTATCGCCAGCAGCTGATCCCCACAAGCTCTTGGATCTCTGTCACCCTTGTTCCTACGAATACTTTATATCTGCACGAAGTCGACTGGATCCACTGGATGACTGTTGTGGAGTCAGACCACATCGACACCGCGTGAAGGGGGAGGTGCAGCTCTTCCTTCAGCATCTTTCCCAACTGGGCTCCACTTAGAGCTGCGCAGAGCTCCAGCCGGGGAATGGATTGCTGCTTCTTGGGTGCAACTCTTGAGCGTGCAAGAATGAAGGAGACGTGGACTGTGTCGTCGGGCTCCACCGCGCGCAGGTACGCTACTGCACCATATGCCTTCTCAGACGCGTCACAGAATACATGAAGGGAGAGCTGGCTGCCGGTCAGACTGACGCTCGAGGGAAAGTAGCTCCTGGGAAACTCGATCTGTTGGAGGGTGGGGAGCTCTTCTTCCCACTTCTTCCACTTCGCCCCGAGTGTCTCTGGTAGGGGGTCATCCCATCCCTTCGCCTCAGTCCACAGCTCGCTGACCAGAGCCTTGGCACGAGTCGTGTAGGGGTTGATGTAACCCAACGGGTCATATTGACTCGCCAGAGTACTGTAGATCGACCTCCTGGTTACGTAATGGCGAGTTTCGATTTTCTTTTGCCGGTAACACAGGGTGTCAGACTTGAAACGCCAGAGGAGACCCAGAGTCATTTCCTGGGCAGCCTCACGCATCAGCAGCGTGCGCTCCAAGCCATCGTCAATAACCGCGTAGGTCTCCAGAGTCTTGTCGCGGTTCCGCAGGACCACCGGCACAATCTTCAACAGCACGCGGGGAGTGCTGCCTCTCACGGGGCCCACGTAGTAGTTGCGTAGCTCTCTAGAGAGCTCATCACGGACTTCCGCCACATAAGGCTTAGCCTTGTCGTCTCTATTGTTGAGGTCGTGGAGGGCCGTGAGGTGGATCTTCCCGCACCCGCTCTGTCTGCAGGGTCCCTTGAGGGTGCAGTCCTTTGCTCTGTGCTCACGGGCGCACTTCCAGCACCGCTTATTCTCTATTATCCACTGTTTCTTTTCCTCTGTAGTCTTCTCCTTGAACACGGGACAGTTGTCTAGCCAGTGGACCTCTGTGCAGCACTGGCATGGCGGCGGAGTCTTCTTCTCTCCTTTCTTCTGGGAGGAGAAGCCTTGTTGGCCTTTCGGGGGCCCTTGGTGCTCCTTTGATGTGGTTTCATGTACGGTGGTCAGCACCCTAACGGGCCGCCCCGTTCGGTCTGACTTGTCTCGTCCACTGCGTCCATTGCCTCTCGGCTCTTCCCGCTTGGGGAGGCGGATGTGCCTCATCTCCGACTTCAGGAACTCTGAGAGCTCCATCACCAGAGCCTGTACCTTCAAGGAGTATGCGTCCAGGGCGTGGTCGTCCTTTATGTCTGCCATTTCTCCCAGCTCGTGGATCTCCTCCAATATGTGGTCCCACGGGCGTCCCCAGCGCTCGTCCAGGGCCTGGAGAGACGAAGTATAGGGGGTGGGGGAGTATGCGTTGGCAGTGCATATGAGCTTGGCCGCAGGCAGCGTACAGTGCATAGACAGCTCGAGGAACTTCTGTTGCTCGCTGTGGTTGGCGGCGCCCAGGAGGAACTCCAGACACATCCTCATGTCATGGTACTGACTTCTAGAATTGTCTTTGAAGAATGGGATGGCGCTCCCTGGTGGGCGCTGTGGGAGCGGGTCGTACCTAGGGGCCGGTGCAGTTACGGGCCAATGTTGATGGGATCTGGAGGTTGCTCTGTGTGTGGCGGGTAGCCGCTCACATTGAGAGCGGGGTGGCACCTCTCTTGGTGCCGTATATTCCTCCTGCAGACGAGCCAGTCGCCTTTCCAGGTCTTCGGAGTCGGCCTTGTCCCTTCTTCGGGGTCGGGGATACGTAGCCGGGTGCTCCTCCCTTTCAGGCTGGCGGCGCTGGGGTGAGTTATTCCTAGTGGATGCTCTTGATGATTGCCTGGAGGCAGAGGCCGATTGCAGTTGGGCGGTAGCGAGCCGGGTGTACTCCAAGGCCTGGGCTGCCGCTCTATCGCGCTCCCGCTCCAGTGCTTCCGCGGCTCTTCTCTCTCTGTCGAGCGCATCTTCGCGTTGTTGTTGCATGCATTGGAATATGAATTCTGTTTGGCTGGTAACGCTCCCCCTGCTTTGTGCTCTGCTGGGGGGCCTACTAGTTCTGCGAGTGTCTAGGAAGAACTCTCCCGGTTGGAAGTGATTGAAGTCCTGCCTGCCGCGTGGCTCCACTCTGTCTGGGGGATTGATATCCTCTCCAGGTTGCGAGTCGTTTTCAGCGGAGTCACTCTCCTCTTCTTCTTCAGGCTCATCTTGCTCATCATACTCATCTTGGTTGGCGGTATCCAGTGGCGAGAAGGTAGTTATGTCTTTACTACACGAGACTGCCACCTGGTGTCTCTGCTTCTCTTCAGGCCGCTGGGGGGTGTCAGTCAGGTCTGACTCTGTTCTCAGAGTCTGATCTAACTGCGGTGTGGCAGCAGCACCCTCTACTAGCTGGGGTGTGCCTGCCGTCTGATCTAACTGTGATGTGGCAGCAGCACCCTCTACTAGCTGGGGTGTGCCTGCCGTCTGGGTTGTAAAGTCCCCTACTGTCCGGTCAGCTGATGTGTTTAGCACATGCTGATTGCTCTCCGAACTAGGGCTACTGGGTGTACCCAGGACACAGTCATCTAGTCGGGAGGGTAATCTACGCTCCCTAGGAGCACGTGTCTTCCCTTCAGGGAAGGGGGGGGGGGGCCCCTTTGAACCTACCTCGCTCTTTTGTGACATCCTATCTGGTTTAACTCCGGCTCGAAGTGACCAAATTGTGCGGGAGCTTAGAGGACTGTATATAATTATCTCCTTAGGGGGTGTGGTAGGATGCCTTAACTCTTAAACTAATTGTACCAAATACACAACTGAGTGAATAACTTAAAATGGAGTCACCTAAACTAGAAAGAGCGAGGAAACTGTTTGAATCATAATGCTTTTATATAAGCAAAAAAGGGGAAAAAAGATACATACAAAATATTGTTATCACGTTACACAATGCCTAAATTAAATACTATTACTAAATTTAGATGGGCGCCCAAATAGTTCTAATAAAGTGTTCTGGCCAAACGTTGCCGCGGTTACCACTGTGACAGAGGAACAATTCCCTCTGCAGGATGAGAGAGATGGAGGTGATGAGGAGTAGTAGACCGCTGCGTGTTGATGAGGGCGGGAAGACGCTGCCCGGTCCAATAGGCGCCACCAGTCTGCTCCTGCAGACCAGATGCTCCGCTGTGGTGGTCCGAGTGTCTCGCTCCGCTCCGTGGTGCTGCACGGCGCACGGCGCACGCCGACAGCTGCTGCAGACACGCTGGTCCCCTCTGTACCACAGGCTACTGCTGCTATGGCTACTTCTTAGGACTAGTTGTGTCCTTTACTCCTTTTACAGCGACACAGACCCTATCTAAATGTTCTCTGGTCTGTGTTATATATCGACTGATATGTCCAGTATAGAACAGCTATCGAAGCATGAGCCGAAGCTACTTTAGGTATTAGCGCCGAGCTAGCTAGCTTCGGCTAACTGGTAACGATAGATGGGGAATACTATAGTCCGCTGTAAATATGCTAATCCCAGACGTTTACTAAACATCAAATTAGCTGGGTACTAAAACTCACTCTCTCTTGGTGGTATAATGTCCGCTTGGTAAGCCACTTTACATACTTGGTCACCGTCAAACTATAACGTTAACGAGAGCAACGCTGTGTGTACGTCCGCTCTCTTGCGTGTCCGGTCAAGTTCAACGTCAACAACACGTATCCTAGAGGAAGTGACGCAGATACGAGGGAACACTAAAACCACCTCTGGCCCACTAGATGGCAGCACCGTCATATAACCTGAGATGCCATCAATAGGCAGACAGTGTAACATTATGTGGTAAATAATAACTTAACTCCCACATATTAACTGGTTGGTGAACTTAAAGGGGGATTATTTTAGGTCTAATTTTACCTAATTGCAGACCCTTCAGCACAGTTTGCACAGTAGCATGTTTTAGATTGGTTGCAAGGACACATGTATCGAACATGATATCTGGCCTACTCTGTCTAGCCACCCACAAGAGTTGTCCTATTTTTGACCTTAGGTTGTCAGTCTCACACTCTGTGAGAAGAGCATCACGGTGCAACGCTCTTGATGGGTCTATGAGAATGGGCTGAAGGTTCTTTATGTAGATCTCCTGTTGCACAAGCACTTCTCCACCTACTGTGGAGAGTTCCATCCCCACATAGCGAAAGTTGTCTTGTTCCTCACGTCCCACCTGGAAAACTGTTTTGAGGTGGGGAATGGTCGTTGTGGCAAATGTGTGTGAGCCACCCCAGATGAAATCATCCACATGACAGGCAAGAACACCAGTCACAATACAGTTTTCATCAAGCCAGTAGAATACAGCAGGATCAACTTTTGACATAGTGGCCCGTTTTGATCATCGTTGCTTTTACTCTGTTTTACCAGTAGAGAGAAGCATCAGCGAGTCCATAGACACACTTCTTCAGCTTCCACAGTGTGCCGTCACTTTTAGCCTCAGGAGGAGGACGGATGTGTATATCCCGAGACAGCTCCATTCCTTGAAGAAAAGCTGACTTTATGTCCATAGAGTTCAATGTCCATTTTTTCTGACACAGAACTGATATGAGTAATCTAAGGGACTCTGATGAGCATGTAGGCGAGTCCTTCTGTAGATCTTGAGTGTTAAATTCTTCAAAACCCCTAGCCACTAGCCGTGCTTTAGGTATGATACCATCTGGGGTTTCTTTAAGCGTACACACCCATCTCGTTGACACCTGTCTTTGACCCACATTTTTCACCTCCTCAAACACCTCATTTTTCCTCCAGTTACTGATTTCATCTTGTTTAGCCTTATCAAATGGTACACCCTCTGTTACTAATACATCATTTTCCTGCATATCAGAGCATAGTTCTACACCATCTAGTTCTACACCATCTAGTGGCTTAACCTGAAAATTGTCTACTTTAGTAAGATCAACTGACCCCATAGTACCGGTGATGTCAAAAGGTTCTAAGTACTGTAGGTTGTACCAGTTGCTGTTTTTTCCTGTAGCCTTTCCTGCTCGTCCCATCACTTTAGCTGTGTGAGAAACACCTGTTACATTATCCACAAAGCTGATTGTCTGACCGGCTTTTACCTTTATACCGGTTTTCACCTCTATGCCGGTCTGGTGATAATCGTCTTGATTGATCGCATTAGGGTTATCTATATCCTGGTTTGCTACACCTGCTGCGTCATTATTCATGTCACCATCAGTAACGGGCATGTCCTCACTGTTACTATTCATATCATTGTCAGTAACAGGCACATTATTATCACTAACAGATACATCGACATTGCCCACAGTATTACTTTCCCCAGGGTGCACTTTTCGCAGCCTAGATTGATGAACCCTGACATATGTCCCACCATGACGTACAAAAATCACCACCCCATCTTGTCCTATCACAACCCCAGGGCCTTTCCATTCAACACAGTCTGTCCTTTTGTAGAACACTTTGTCTCCCGTTTCATACTTCTCATCTGTTGGACGAAGCTGTTTTCGAAGAGCTCGTCTGATTCTCTCTGAGCATTCTGCCTCCGTAAAAGCTTTCCTTGCTGTATGTAATGCTGTTATGTGCTTTCCCACCCATGCGCTCATTGTAGTTCCCTCCAAAGCAGGTGGCTGGTCAACAAACACAGAGGGAAGGTTCGGGTTCTGTCCAAACACCAGCTGATGTGGACTGTAGCCATGCACGTTCTGCATTGTGTTCTTTGCCATGAGTGCCCAATCAAGAGCCGTTTTCCAGTCAAGTCCTCTGTCAAGTTTTACCTTCAGTAGTATCTCTGTAAGGGATTGGTTGTGGCGTTCCAGCAAACCATTGCTCCATGGACTGTAGCCAGCAGTCGTCTTGATCTCGATGTTGAAGTTCTCCGCCATGTCTCTTATTTCCTCATTATTGAACTCTCCACCGTTGTCAGTGAAGAGACGCTCAGGTGGACCATGGACACTGATCCAGGAATGCACAAAATTGTTCACTATCACACTTGGCTTCTTTGAGGTCACGATGCTACCTGCACTAAAGCGAGTGAAGTGATCGATAATGTGTAGGTACCACACATTTGGTTCTAGCTCATGTAGATCAACTGCCACAGTCTCGTTGTACCTGGAGGCCATGGGCAGACCAACAGCAGGCTTGGGCTTAGCCTTGCTGTACTTGAGACATATCTCACATTTTCCTACTATTTCCCCTAGAATAGCAGTGCATTCATCATCCGTGTTTCCAGCATTTGTCAGCAGCTTCTTTAGCCTATCAACTGATGCATGTCCAAATTGCTTGTGAAGTTTAAGTAAAGCTTTGTGTTTTTCCACACTGGTCATATTATCTGTGATGGCCAGGACCACATTCTCATATGCTTCACTCGGGGACTCCTTATCCAGTATGTTCAGACAGTAGTGTCCAGATGAAGTCAACTCTAGAGCTACTGGTTTCTGAAACATTATAGCTGTATCGTTTTCCAGGTTCAACACAGCTCCTGCTCTCTTTAGCGAAGTTTTACTGAGCAGTAAAGGAATGTCAGATGAGACTACCTCTGTTTCAATATAACATTTTGTTTCTCCTATCTTGGCTGGTATCTTGACCTTTTTTGTAGAATGCACAACTCGCCCATCACCAAACTTAAAAGGTTTGCTACTCTCTGTGCTAACCAACCTTTTGACTTGTTTCTCATTTAGTCCCCCAACATAGTTATCCAGCCATTTTTCACCACATACAGTCCGTGTACATGCCGTATCAATGACGGCCGTTCCCAGAGCCTCAACCATGAATATTGCTGCATCTGATTCCTTAGAAATAAGTGTTATATTACACTCATCTGGCTCTTCATTTTCTTCCGTCACTTTTACATATTCTTTCTTGTTTGGGCAATCTTTCACCCAGTGGAATGTGCTCTGACAAATCCCACACTTCGTTCGTCTTCCAAATTTATCAAGCGGATTAGTGCCTGCGAATGGTCCTCTAACTTGTCCACTTTGAAATCGCGGCTGCTCCCGCCTCTGCTGCTCTCGTCTCTGATCCGTGTAAAAAGCTGCATCTTGCTTCACAGTAATGCCTCCTACCCTTTTCTCCGTTTTTTCTCCAAATATACGTTTTAGTCCTGACTTCATATCAACAAAGGTGTGCTTACCACAGGCAGTCAACGCCAGTTGTTTGTCTTTGATGTCGAGGCCCGCTGTATCGAGTAGTTTGAATGCCAAAACAGCGTCAGGTAGAACCATATCGAACTTCTTGATCCGGTTGTACTTCTGTTCAAAATCAACAATATAGTCCACCATAGAGACGCCGTCTCCTCGCGAAATCTGATCAAACTCCGAATAGGCTTCGTAAGCCCGGTCCTTCTCTTCTCTCAAAAACACCCTGTCAAGTTCCAGAATCAAAGTTACCATTCCATCATCCTTATTCAGATCATCGACAGGTATTTCCAACGCAGTATCCCTCGCTCTACCCGTCAACGATAGAGCAACAGCCAACGCTTGTTTCTTCTTGGCTAAATCCGTCACCCGACTCCACATCTCCACTTCATTCTTCCACTTCTCAAAAGACGTCTTTTCGTCCAGTCCAGGCGGCTGCCTGTAGTTATTAACGTTAGAGGCCGACATCCTCTGCTACCATGTTAATTCGCAAATAAGACAACCGTTATCTTTCATTCATGTTTATTTCACGCTCCACAGCGTAGTGGCCACAGCCTTCCTCCAGTCCAAAACCAGTGACGCGCAACAACAGTGCCCATTCACCTTTATCCAGATTACCGTAATGGCCGCAGTAGAAGTGAACTTAACAACTACCACTGCCTACCTTAGCGTGTAATGCTTGTTCCTGCATTCCGGATTGAGGTGTGCACCTACCTCACTGCACCGGCCGCAACAAACAATTCCAACTAACGTTCCTCCCGCAGGTATCCCCCTATAACGGAACCTGGCTCATTGAGGCCCCTCCTCCTTTCTCATTAATGCCACCCGTCACATACACCCCCTCCAAATGTATCGGCGTCCCGACGATATACCAATACAATCTACTACTTGGGGAAAACCTTAAACTGCAGATTTAGGGAGTCTAAACGGATTATCGTGTTTGCCTGCAGTACTCCTATTAGACTTCCTGAGGCCTTCCAACCCCACTGGGAAATCTGTCTCCAAGTCACCATCCCCTCCTTCCAACACATCATCCTCTGGACCAAGCTCGGATTCTGACATTGACCCCTCACTATACGACTCCAACGGCCGTCCTTCTGTCAATGTAACATCTGTATCCTCCACCCCATTGTCTCCTCCATCCCCCTGCTCCTCCTGCTCTTCCCCCAAATCATGGCCTGTATCAGGCCTCAACCCACCTATGGGCATACCTCTCATCTCAGTCCGGTGGACATGCCGTACCGGACCATCCTGAACTGCAGGGGTGATGGAGTAGACTACACCACGTTCTGCAGGGCACTGTACCACCCGGTAAGGGGTCGGTTCCCAGACATCCTGAATCTTGTTACGACCCTTCACCCCATGGTTACGGACATATACAAGGTCTCCCTCCCCTATAAATGGATCTCTCACGTGCTCTTCCTGTTTCTTATCTCTGTACTCCCTCCTTGTAGCCAGGCGCTGTCGTACATGGCTATACGCTCCCTCCAGTGACTCCTGGTGCTCCTTTACCCAGTCCTCTAGACCCTGCTCTGCCTCCTCTAACCCCTCCCCTAGCAAAAAATCCACAGGGAGTCGGGGCTCCCGGCCAAACATTAAAAAGTAGGGAGTCATGCCAGTGGACTGATGCACGGTGGTGTTATAGGCATAGGTTAACTGAGGAAGGTGCCGCGGCCAATATCTCTTCTGGTCTGGGGGCAGTGTGCGCAACAAATCATGTAATGTGCGATTATATCTTTCACACTGACCATTTCCCTGAGGGTGGTAAGGGGTAGTACGAGACTTGCGAATCTTGTAGACCTTGCATAACTGCCTGACCAACCCACTCTCAAAGTTTCTTCCTTGATCTGAATGGATACGTTCAGGAGGACCAAACAAATTAAACCACTGTTTAACCAGAACATCAGCTACTGTACTGGCCCGCTGATCCTTAGTGGGAATGGCCTGGGTGTATTTGGAAAACACATCTGTTAAGACCAGCACATTTTCTCTTCCATTTGAAGCTAGTTCCAACATGGTGAAATCTATAGCCAGGATTTCATGTGGCCTAGAGGCCTGTAGACTGCGCATAACTGGTTTAATTTTTGGCTGTACAGCTTTAGCCAACACACATCTCCCACACTGCAGACACCATTTCTCGACATCCCTGTACATATTTGGCCAGTAACACCGTGAACGCGCAAGCTGCAACGTCCGCTCCACCCCCTGATGCCCATGATTATCATGCAGCTGAGTGAGCACATCTTTATGTAAACACTGTGGTAGTACAAGCTGATAGATCTCCTTACCACCATCAGGAGATTTACACTGTCGATACAGCACTGTCCCTTCCTCTCTCAGGCGCCCCCATTGGCGTGCAAGCTCCTTGGTACCCTGGCCAAACCTCTCCCTCTCCTTTGCATCGGGTGGCCTGGCTTTTCTCCAACAGGCCAACAGTGGTCCAATAACTGGATCTTGTTCTTGCAACACGGCTCTCCTTGGAACAACCTGGAAGCACAGAAATGTCAGACTGGATGCCAAAGAGCCCTTCCTCCCAAACATCTTCCTCCTCCGAGGCCTCAGTCGTACTGGGCTCCCTGTACCGGCGAGACAAGGCATCCGCATTACCATTCCTAGTCCCAGGACGATATTTTAAAGTAAGGTTAAATGGAGCCAGCTCGCCTGCCCATCGTTGCTCTACTGCACCAAGTTTAGCTGTGTCTAGGTGGGTAAGTGGGTTGTTATCTGTATATACAGTGCAGGAACCCCCTAACAGATACCCTCTGAATTTCTCCGACACTGCCCACTTAAGAGCAAGAAACTCTAGTTTCATAGAGCTATAGTTCTGCATGTTCTTTTCTGTAGGTTTAAGTGCCCTACTAGCATAAGCGACAGGCCTGAGCTTCCCTCCATGTTCCTGGCAAAGTACTGCCCCCAACCCCGCATGACTAGCATCAATCTGTAACACAAATGGCCTATGAAAATCTGCATAGGCCAACACTGGTGCAGAGATCAGCGCCGTCTTTATCTGGCCAAAATTCTCTTCACACTCTGGTGTCCAGACCGGGGCCAGTGGCTTCCTGGGAGTCTTACCCTTTTTTATGCCTGGGGACAATTGTGCTGCTGCATGATTTAAAGGAGCAGCCATCTTTGCAAACCCAGCTATAAAGCGCAGATAGTAACTAGCAAACCCCAGAAAAGATTTGAGCTCGGCCAGATTAGTGGGAGTCCGCCACTCCTTCACAATTGCTACCTTGTCCGGGTCTGTTGCCACTCCCTCAGCCGAAACTACATGGCCCAGATATTTCACTTGCCTCTGAAAGAAATGGCATTTAGAACCCTTTACCTTGAGCCCCTGCTTCTGTAGCCGAGAGAAAACTTCCTCCAGCCTCTCTTATGTGCTGCTGAACAGAGGAAGAGAACACAATCACATCATCAAGGTACAGTAAAACAGACTGATAACGGCAATCTCCGAACATGCGCTCCATAAGGCGTTGAAAAGTGCTAGGAGCATTGCACAATCCAAATGGCATCCTATTAAATTCGAATAGACCGAATGGAGTACAGAATGCCGTCTTTGCCCTATCCTTTTCCACAACCTCCACTTGGTTGTAGCCACTGGCTAAGTCCAGAGTTGAAAACCATTTAGCTCCCACCAGTCCATCTAATGACTCCTCAATCCGTGGCAAAGGGAACGCATCTTTCCTAGTCTTAGCATTGAGGCGACGATAGTCTACACACATTCGGTTTCCGCCGTCTTTCTTCTGTACCATGACAATGGGTGATGCATAAGGGCTACAACTCTCTCTGATGATCTGGCTGTCCAGCAGTTGTTTTATGTGGGCCCTCACCATATCATATTGAGACGGGATGATGCGACGGTACGGCTGCCGTACAGGAGCATCATCTAGCAGGGGGATCTCATGCTGAATCAGATTGGTACAGCCCAAATCAGCTTCACTTTTTGCAAACAGACTGTTATATTTATTAATCAAAGCTGCTGCTTGTTGTTGCTCAGATGCATCTAATCCCTCAAAAGAATTAGGCAAAACCCAGTCAGCCCCCCCCCCCAGCTTCAGTTCCTGGAAGGGACACAGATGCTGTGCACTCATTGTTAATCACATCCCTGCGAAACCCAACCTGAGGAGCTGGTTCTGATACTATAGTTACCATGCTCACCGTAGCGATGACCCTGCGTGGGGTTAGCCAAACATCAGAGTAGCCCACATTAGTGATTGGTACATATGTTATCCCTGCTTCAGCTGTCACTAGGGCAGGTGAAACCAACAGCCCTTCTGGAAGTACCCCCTCACCTGGCCGTAATGGCTCCACCAATAATTCCATGTGCTGCTGTGAATGGACCTTAGGACATGTTACAGGGACCATTATTAATGTACCGGCAGCTACACAAAATGGCCGCTTACCTCTCACTCTGACTCTGAAGGGCTCAGGGGAATTGGCCATGGTCTCCTCCACTTGGCAGTGTCTAAGGGCTCGTCTCCATTCCGGGGCCTCTGTCACTCTAGGATCCTCAAAAAGACTGGAGCCAGACTGTACAAACAACTCCTGATAAAACCCTTTGATTACATTCATACCCAGTACTCCCGGGGTTAACCTTTTTTTATGCTGCATTTGAGGGTCATCTGCATCTCTTACTACCAGGACACCCCTGCCCGTGATACATTTTCCCAAAATCGTGATGTCCAACTCCAAATAACCCAGGTATGGCAGCTCTAGACCATTTCCTGCCCGAAGATCTAACCATGCACACTCACGTAACTGAGCATCGGTGAGGTGACCAAAATGTTCTTTAAAAAAACTCTCAGTCATCGTTGTGACCATGGACCCAGTATCCAATAATGATGGAACCACAATTTCCCCCATCTTAACCTCCACTACTGGACATTCACTCACAAGTGTCGACATAACAGATGGATTTCGTCCTGAATTAAGCTTAGTCTCAGGGTTTATATGACTTTGCTCGGTAGTAGTAGGCTCTCGTCCATCTGCTTGGCCTGGTCCCTTTTTGGGCTGGGATGTTTTTGGGAGAGCTGCAGTGCAGTAACGTGCTATATGGCCCCTTTGATCACACCGAAAACAGATAGGCTTTCCATCAGGAGCAGGAGCTCTTCTAAATCTAGATGGAGGTTGAGCCCCACCTTCCTGTTTGAAGGGCTGCAATGCTTTCATTAGCACATCCAATTGTCTCTGTTGAGCCTCAATGAGGGCTTTCAGTTCAGAATAACTTGATTTATTTTCAATTGGCTCGCAGGACACTTGTGCCTGGACTTCATTCGAAAATGGAGGGGAGTGATTATCCTTTTTAAATGACACACTGCGCTGTCCACTCAACAGCCTCCCTCCGTACATCCCTAATTTTCCAATTAGGGTTCACACAAATTTTGTCTCGTAATCTTATACTCAAACCATGGTCCTTGACCCCCTCACAAAATTGGTCACGCAGGTCTCTTTGGGACTTAGGCTTAGCCTGTGCGTCTGTTTGAACAATCTGATCCATTTGGGACATAAGGGCATGGGAATAGTCCAACAATGACTCCCCCTCACGTTGTTTGCGGTTAAAAAACCTGCGCTGAAGAGAGATTAGAGAGTGTGAACATCCATACACTTCTATCAATATCTGAATTATTCCACCAACAGTCTCTCTCTCTTGTTTGGGAAGATATTTAACCTCTACCCGGGCCGCCCCTTCTAAATGGTTATACACACAATTAGCTTTTTCTTTTTCAGACGATTTTAACTGGATATGGTTCTCAATCAGTTCAATCCATTCTTCCAGGGTAGGAGAGTCTGCGTTATCCAGATTGCCCGAGAATTTGGGTACCTTTTCACTCTGCTGGATGTACACCAACCGTGTTCCCCCTTGAGCCTCTGCAGCTGGCTCCACATTGTCCCCAGTGCTGCTCGAAGCTCCTGGTTGAACGTCTGGATGCAGTCTCTGCAACTCCTGCTCCAACTCCTGTATGCGCTGCGCCATCGCGTCTGGCTCCATGGCCTATGAGAACTGATGAGAAGACCACAATGGCCCTGGATCCTCTCTGCTGCGTGGCCCTGGCCCACCGCTGCTCTTGCCGTTTCACGTGCTCAAAAATAAGGAAAAAAAACATGTAATCCGCTTCCCCCATGAAAAGATAAATGCTTACTTAGCTAGGACTACTGACTACGCCAAATGTTACACCCGCTAAGTTCCTAGCTTTAAGAAAGACACAAGAGTGTAGGTTAATTTAACCATAATATTTATTACATAAAAAGGAGTGGACAACATTACTATAAGCCCACTTCAACCTCATGCTCAGGAACCCCAATCAGTCTTGACCGGGCAGGGTTTTATTCACAGCAACCTGGTGACACTTCACACAATGAAGGAGAGTAATATCAATTGTCAATAAATAGCATTTCATACGATCAATTGTCAATAAATAGCACTTCATACGATATCGATTGTTAATAAATAGCACTTCACACAATGAAGGAAACTTTATCACACATCAATAAATACCACGTCAAGAACTGTATAAAAAGGGATGTCAAACTTCTCACAATGAAGTAAACAGATATCCTACCACTCTGTGATTCAACTTGTGCAAACTGTGCATAACCACGGCATCCATATGATAATGGCACACTAAGCCTGCCCGTGTTCACGTCTGAGAGAGGTACCTTGTACATGGGTTGGTGTTATGGTGGGGGGGAAACGGACACACAAATAAACATACATGTAAAGAAAACTAATCCGGCCCAAGGGCAAGACCCAATTATTTTTGCCCGTCTACCGGCCCATTGGCCCGGGCGGATTAGACATTATATTATAACTACCAAACAATATACTAAAAGTGTTTCACGACAAGAGCAGCTGGACCACTGGTGCTCTGCCGGGAAACAAACACAACAGTATTAAAACACTTTATTATTAAAACAATAACACGCATAATTATTAAACAACATTACATGCTAAAACAAAGTACTACATTTAAAATACCTGGTTCGTCGGTGGTCCTATAATCCTACCGACTACTTTCAATCGCGCTGGGAACCAGGCAAGTGATCTGGAACAAACACTCCATGTCACACATATTGCCGAGCACCTTAAAACCTGCTATTCCTATACCATAATACTACCACTGCCTACCTTAGCGTGTAATGCTTGTTCCTGCATTCCGGAGTGAGGTGTGCACCTACCTCACTGCACCGGCCGCAACAAACAATTCCAACTAACGTTCCTCCCGCAGGTATCCCCCTATAACGGAACCTGGCTCATTGAGGCCCCTCCTCCTTTCTCATTAATGCCACCCGTCACAGTTCCATAGCCTGAACTGAAGTCTTATGTAGTACAAGTTTATAAAAATCCCACAGAAAATGAGTGTTTAACAAAGGGTTTTGTAATGTGTGTACCGCAATAATTCAGCGTGATTGTTCAAAATGGCTGTCCACTTCCATTAATTCAGACGCGCAAGTCAAAACAAAGAACAAAGTTAGTCTTCTTCTGCCCCCTTCTCGTTCGGAGCAGACGATCATCATTTGCGCCATTTTTACCGGTACACACATTACAAAAAACAAATTTTCCATGAGACTTTTATAAGCTTTGGACCTGTACTACAGGCTATGGAACCATTATGTTTTCCAGCTCCTACCTCTCAGCTGGAACTTAAAAACAGGCATCTGGCAACGAGTAAAAAGAAAATGTGAGTACACAAAACGATTACTTCAGTGTGTTCAAACCTCTGTTACTCTATTTCATTAGCACTCAAAGTGATCTTTCTTTATTGTGTAAGAAACTTCAGAATGTTACCTTTCAAAAGAGAAAAGTATAAGTATAATACAGCGCACATTTTGGGTATGCAATGGGGGAAAATGTAATAAACTAGCCCCATTTTTGCCCGATCCTTAAGAGCTTAACATGCTGAACAAAAATATCCAGGGAAAAGGAAGCATGGCCTTCAGATGCTGGAGAATGTTTTGGCATTTGAGCGCAACATGACAATGTTTGCCAGAGATGTACAGAAAGGTTCATTCTCTCACTTCCCCTCCATGAGAGAGTTCAAAGAAGCACACAGCCACATCAATTGTGAGAACTTACAGCATGCGATCATCGAAATGCAAACTGCATTTGGACAGATTCAGTGATTTTATAAAGGAAAAAACACATTATCCAAATCCCCCCCCCCACCCGACCCCCTCCAATGTACAGTTTCTTCCCCTTCGGGTGTATATATTTTTTTATTATCTCTTTTTCTTACACAGTACTGTATATCCAGTGTTTCCTCTGAAACAAAATTCAGCAGCGGTGCTGTGCCTCTAGGGGGGTCCCCAGGATTTATTTTTAATTTTTTTACATTTTAAAGTTAAATGCATCAATCTGGTGCACTTTGAGAGCAAAATAAAGAGGCTAGATCTATGATGAACTTTGTGCTCAAAACACAAAATCGACTAGACTGCAGTGCTTTCTCCCTGCAGCCTTTTCCTCAGGTCAGTCTTTTACATTAAGCACCCCCCACAGCCCAAATTAAATGATAAAAAAATAATAATATATATATATATATATTATAATAATAATTATTATTATTTAAATTTTTTTTAATTAATAGTCTAGTTCATAGCAGCGGCGGTCCTAATTCAGCAGCGGCACAGCGGCACTGCTGAATGCATATAGGGGAAACACTGATATCTGTATGTCATAAATGTATTGATGAATTGAAAATGGGGGACCCTGATGTAAACAAAATGAAAGTCTGGTCTGCATCCCCCACTATCAATGCCGGCCTTGTTTACCTTTTTACCCCGTTGAATGCCATCATCCACTTCAATGTTAGCGTTAAAAACGCATAAACTATGTTTTAAATTTGTGTCTAATCTGCCCATCGCTTATCAATGGCTTGTTTGCAGTCAACATTGTCGAAACGGATTGTTTTTTAATTGGTTCATATCCTTTTTATAACATTTCGAAAAGCTATCGTTCTCTCGAAATCGTTTGGAAAATTGAAAGATTCCCCCATAAACTGAATTTATTGGAATATTCTCGAATACACTAGACACGTTGTCATTTGTCGGCCTATTTATGAATAGTTTTCAAATAAACGCTAGATTATCGATAGTATGTGTGTACTTATGCATGCTATAGAGGCGGGCTGAAAAATCTATGCTCCGATTACCCCAAGACTGGTATCATAGACTCCTTACCTAAGATCAGATTCTCCAAAAAGATTATTCCAATTCCTGATCGCCATTCCAAATATCGATCGCGTTTATTGATTGATTATTGGCTGCTGTAAATATATATTCCAGGCTGCTTTCCGTCTCGCGATCAGATCCCTCATCATCAGACGGCTCGCCAGCACAGTGGAGCCAGTTGGCTCCACCTCTACAGATCCCACAGGGATCTCCCAGTATAATCGACTGACCTGCAGTTACACAGGGATAGACGATAGGGGGCGGTTTTTTCCCATCGGAGCTCCTGGAGGGGCTGCTGTACCAACGGGAGACTTGGTTGATGAAATATGAATTCAGATCGCTAATAAAAAAATCAAATGACAAATCGCGTCATCGGCACTCAACGGGGGGCATGATAAGACGACAATTCTCGTCGTCTGCATTCAAAGTGTTGTAACAATTGTTTGTATTGAGCCGTACTGTATTGTACCCATTCTGCGATCTGTTAATAAAGTTTTCAATCAATCAATCAATCACTCAGAGCAGCGACACTGATTGGCTGAGCATCGAGTCCCTGAGCGGGTACGACGACACCTGACAAACCGAGGCTGAGTTTCTCTAAAGCATCTCGGCGCAAAATATTCTATTGTCTTGTAATTGTATTCATTTGCCTTTCTTGCACCAATTTACAATCTAGGATTGTAGATGGTATTGGAAAACCGTTGATTGTCAAAGAGACAAAGCCATTTTGAAGAAAGCGGCTTGTCTCTTAGAATTGTCACGCTCCTTGTTTGTACCTGATGTAGCAACACGTTTAATTTAACTTGAGCCAGTGCCGTCCAGTACATCGTTAACTTGTCTAGTTCTCTAGTAACGATGTGTCTGTGTACATTATTTAATATGTATGTTCTGAAGGTCCAGATTAACACTGAAAGTCTGCGTTTATTATTTTGTATAACTTATATATTGTTTATATATATATAAGATATATATCTTTACGTCATCTGTTTGCCTAACAGTATTCTTCATTTCGCTTATTGTGTCCCATTCTTGACGCTGTAGGCGCCAGCGCGCGCCCCCTAGACATGTTTTCTAGACATGTTCAGACAAGCCCAGAGCAAGCGCATTGATTCTGTACAGGTGAACAGGCTGAGCCCAACAGGGAACCAGATAGAGTATATTGTGTAGACGGTGCAAGCAGCAGCAGCAGCAGTAGCATAACAGGAAAACTAGCAGAGCGAGAGTGAAAGACGTCTGGGACAGTTGTACACAGACCAATAGCAGTGTATCGTTATAGAGAGCTAATGGCTAATTAGATACCACTATAATATTGTCGAGCCATTATTGGCACAGTATAGTGACTTGTGTAAGCGAAGTAACGTGGAGAGACGTATAGTTAAACCCAGCGATGTGTGGATATAATATTGTCGAGCCATTATTGGCACAGTATAGTGACTTGTGTAAGCGAAGTAACGTGGAGAGACGTATAGTTAAACCCAGCGACGTGTGGATATAACTACTCATTGGAGACCGTCTGCGGGTTAGTTTCAAGTACAAACGAAGCTAACTAGCTACCATCTATGCCAACGGGCTTTTGGATTAATAGCTATTAACCCTGCCATCGGGCGCTAGGAATACAAGGACCGGTTCCGTACGAGACCCCTTCTTCCAGCGACGACAGGATTATCCGACCAGTCTACAGTTTCTCTGGAGCAGGAGCTCTAGAGTCTAGAGAGAACCAACCGTCTCCAGCCACCTTCTTGCTTTTCCCTGTATCGCCTCGTTTCGTCTCACTCCCTTCAGAGCTCCACCGGTCGAGTATCCGTAGTCTAGGAACCATTCGTTACCGTTGACTTTGTTGCACTGACATTCTAGTATTAAAGGAGAACCGGATAACTAATATGTATGTTTGCTATTAACATTAAAATGCTTGTTTAATTTGTATCCCTGTCCCCGCGCAGTCAATTGAGTGTCCGCCATTTTGTCTAACTGTACTGTCTGGCTATTAATATTCTTTAGTAGTGGTTTAATCTAAACAATCTTTAATACAGTCAGGGTTGTGTAGCCCCTTAGCTACAATGTACATTGAATTAATATAAAGCCGTATGACCAGGCATCGTATGGTCATAAGTCTAACCTTATATTTTGATAATACATGGGTATGTACCAAATCCCAAAAGCGACAACGTCTGATTAGATACTTGTAAAACTAAGCTATCCTGGTGCAGTTATTTTCATGCTGACAAGTTGACGTCACACAGCCAGACACGTTAGTGTGTGACTCTACTCCCTTCACATGTGATAATATATAATAATAATATATTGTCAATCATCATCCGTATGTCACCAGGTGCTACTCCTGGGTGGGCCGCACCGGGGGCAAGTAGGTGGTGTCTCTGAGCCGTCAGGGCTGCCTGTACCACAGCACCGTCCAGCACGAGCTGCTCCACGCGCTGGGCTTCAACCACGAGCAGACCCGCAACGACAGAGACAGCCACATCAGAGTCCACTGGGAGAACATCATCGACGGTGAGATCTACACCCTACACCTCCAGCACCCAATCTGTCAGCGTGCTACAGTCTCTCTCTCTGGTTTTTGTAGTGGACTTTCTATTCTGTGATTTCAATAGTAGTTCTTTATCAAACAGGTCTGTATTAATTGATGGCCCGATCATAAATTGATCCATAAGCTGTTTATTTTTGTACTGGACCCTCTCTGTTTCTCTCCCTTCTTCTACATTGCGTTTGTTATATCTAATCAATTGATATACACCTATTCTCTCTCTTCCACTCATGAAGTACAACTTCAACAAGATCGAGACTCTGAACCAGGGAACCCCCTACGACTACAGATCTGTGATGCAGTACGAGAGGTCTGTACAAGACCAGCTCACGCCTACAGTACTCACTTTGTTTCACCACCAAATACTAGCAGCTATTCACACGTAGTGACTTAAGAGCAGGGAGGAATCTGGGCTGTTTGTTCTTCAAGATGAGAAGATCTACTACAGTGTAGGCCATGTCATCGATGGTGCCAAGGTCCCTGTAATGGGTTTCTAATCAAACACTGAACAGACTCTAGTGCTGTTAGTAAACAGGCTGAACAGACTCTACTGTTAGTAAACAGGCTGAACAGACTCTACTGTGAGTAAACAGGCTGAACAGACTCTACTGTGAGTAAACAGGCTGAACAGACTCTACTGTGAGTAAACAGGCTGAACAGACTCTAGTGCCGTTAGTAAACAGGCTGAACAGACTCTACTGTGAGTAAAGAGGCTGAACAGACTCTAGTGCCGTTAGTAAACAGGCTGAACAGACTCTACTGTTAGTAAACAGGCTGAACAGACTCTACTGTTAGTAAACAGGCTGAACAGACTAGTGCTGTTAGTAAACAGGCTGAACAGACTCTAGTGCTGTTAGTAAACAGGCTGAACAGACTCTACTGTTAGTAAACAGGCTGAACAGACTCTAGTGTTAGTATACAGGCTGAACAGACTCTACTGTTAGTAAACAGGCTGAACAGACTCTAGTGCTGTTAGTAAACAGGCTGAACAGACTCTAGTGCTGTTAGTAAACAGGCTGAACAGACTCTACTGTTAGTAAACAGGCTGAACAGACTCTACTGTTAGTAAACAGGCTGAACAGACTCTAGTGCTGTTAGTAAACAGGCTGAACACTCTACTAGTGCTGTTAGTATACGGACCAGGAATGAGGTCGTTGACTGCTGTAACTGAGTGGTGAGACTAAACAAAAAAGACTAAATCGAGACTAAACGAAAACTAAAATGCTCAGACCTGTAGTTGACTAAAACTGACTAAACAAAAAATAAATGAAGGTGACTAAATGATGAAAACGAAAAAGAGCATTTGACACATGACTAAAATACAAAATTGCCAATTTTTTTTTTATTTATTACACAACTAATTACTAAATAAATATACAGTATTTTCAAAACAAGTTATGCCGTCTGCCTTTTTTATTTAAACATATTGTTAATGCATAATACTATTCTTCTCCCACATTCCTGGAGGTGTTGTGGAAGATTATTTGACCAAATCCAGTTAGTTTACAGAAATTGAGATCGAGATGAGCTATTCCAAAGAAGGTTGTTTATTTCTGTGATCATCACAAAATCAGAGGAGCAGGCCCCGTTCCCCGTACCTGGATAACTGAGTTAGCCGGATAACTTTCGGTCAAGTCTGACTTAAGCCGGACCTTCCTGTTCCCCGAAGCTGGATTGTCTAAATCACCATGACAACAGATCAAAAAGTTTGAGCCTGGTCGAGAGCAGGGTTTAAGTTCAAGTTAGCCGGATGAACCATCGCCACGCCCCCGCAAAGAAATGACAGCCCGTTTCCTGAAATTATTCCCACAGTCTACGATCTGCATTATACCATTCTGAATTACGTTTTTGTGCTCCATTCTTCCAGAGGGGGCTTTTGAAATGTAAAATAGACCCAAAATGCTGATACTAAATTCACTTTGTCCTAAATAATGCACGTTATATACCGTGGCGCTCGCTCGGTGCGATGTACACATTATGTGGTTATTTTAACAACGCGCAGCATTGCAAATGTGAATCCCGCGGGGACATCCTTAATGATTGAAACCTATCGCTCGTTTGGCTCTGATTCCTTTCATATTCTCCGCTGTGGATGAGGAGCGAGGAAGGACAGGAGCGCCTGGATTTTGTTTCATTCAAGCATAAAATTGAAGTGTCTATGCGTGGATTGTGGATTTTGTGTGATATTGTAACTGGGATTAAGATGTCTGATGAGATGCGCTGTTTGACGGATTTGAGAAATTGAATGAGCCGTTGACGTCACATTAATGAATGAGAATAAAGAGATGAAACTTCATTCAAAATAAAGAATATTCTAAACACGGGTCTCTCGTTCATTAATGTATAAACAATGAATTTATCCCATATGGCACAGTGGCGCAGCGGTAGTGCTCAATCCTGGCAACCCGGCGACCAGTGTTCGAAACCCTGTGTTTCCAATATAATTTTTTGGAATATAATATTAATGATTATACGCAGAAGTAGCCTAGTTTTAAGTTAAAATATTATAAATCTACATGCATTGAGGATGTCATTCTTTATATAGCTCTCAACGTGCACCAAATTGAATTATTCCTACATTGCAAAGAGAAGGAAAAGACTAGGTTTCGAACCCCGGTCGTCTGCGTGAAAGTCAAAAGAAGAACCCGTTACACCACAGTGGAGATAAGTAAAAGATCGACCATACATCAATCAATGGGTAAGAGAGCCGTATCGTTATTCTGTATAACAGTTTAACTAATTATTTTCGCTAGCAAGATCTCATTTGATTATTCAATCCAGCAGGCAAGTTTAAAGGAATATAATCTGATTGATTGAGGTAATGAGGGACTTAAAATTAGCCTATAGATAACGCATTTAACTTGTCGGCGAGGCGATTGAGCCGTACTGCAATATGTTAATAAAGTTTTAAATCAATTAATCAATCAATGCCGCTAGAGAATCAGGATCTCTGCTATCGATACGTGCTGGCTTTTCAACTGGAGCGGCCGCGCGCACTTATCCTGGGTCTCAAGTCTGGTTTGAGTTAACGAGACTGAATCCACCTTCGAGGAACAGGAAAATCCCGGCTTCAAACATCGGGTTAACTGAATCTGGATAATGTGACTCTTGATCGACTTAGTTGAACCAGGTACGGGGAATAGGGCGGTCAATGGATAGCGAAAAAAATATAGTTTATTGTGGACAGCGTCTCAGTTCGATACAGTGGAATACTCTTATTGTGATGTTTCTTCTTGACTTGTTGATTGTATTTCTTCAGGTAATATCTGTAGTATTATGTATATTTAATAGGGCTATATTTAATATATTTATTTAAAGCATAACTGTTACAATTGTGTTGTAACTAAGAGATTACCTGGGGGGGGGAATACATTCTGTGGATGGATTATATAACAGACAGCTTGGGCATTTCCTGGTTGTCACAGCTGGCTGGTGCTATAGATAACATTCGGCCACAAGGTGTCGCACTCGAGCACCAGCATGTCATTTATCCAATCAGGTGCATTCCACGTGGGGAAATGGGAAGTAGGGACTCGGAAGGGGGATACATGCCTGCTGCAACATTCATTTGATCTATAGCACCTTTAAACAAGGTAAATACTTCACCTACAAACATAATACTGTTCTGACAATATTAATAACAGTAATTAACCTCTTATGCCCGGAGCCCTATTTTCTGAAAATCCGCCTAAAATACATACCTAAGTAAATGGAAGATTGCTCCACTTCTACAAGGTCATTTGCATGTTCTTGGTATCTATGGACCTCAGTGAATGTATCCCCAGTGTCAGAAATATTGTGTCTCTTACTAGCTTAAATTGTGATGAAACAAAAGAATATGAATTATGATTTTTCTTTGCATCTTTGACAGTGAATGTTAAATGTTAAAAATGACCAGACATGAAAACTGCCAATGAGCTCTAAGGAAATTAATAAAGGGAAGATGATTAAACAGATGGTTTTGTAGATACAGTACTGAATTATGCCATCCAGACCCATGCAATTTGAAATATTATTATAGAATATAGAATATGAGGCCTATAAATTACCTTATTATAGCCAACTTGCACATCTATGGATCGGGCCAAATCTACTATTTCCAATGGCAGAGTTCAATTTGGATTTAGTATCACCAGGCGTGCATGAAGAACAGAGAATGAAATAGACTGTAAATACAGTCAGCTTTTTATTTTTGCGAGAGGTCCGCCATTTTGAATCCATTTGCAGCGCGGATTGTTAATAAATGTTCACAGAAGGTAGACACACCAACTGCGCTCCAATATATGCCAATAACGTTCAGTTGTGATATAGTATCCCTAGACATAAGAGAAATAAAAAAAAATCATACACAAGTCATTTGCTTGCTTGAGGCTAGAAGGTACTGTAGTTTTTCGAAATTTCAACGCTCATTGAGAGCTCTGGATGCCCTGTGCTCATATGACTACAAAGCATCATCAGTCGGCGATTCAAAATGGCCGACCTCCATGGTAATATTATCATGAATGAATGAATTATTTTATTTCAAATGTTTACAAATACAAATAAACAAACAAATAATTTTTCAAATTTCTTTACAAATAAACAAACGAAAAGGATAGGTTTGAAGCCGAAGGCTTATAGAGCAACCTACCCCTAATTCAAAAAAGTTAAAGTTTTCAAAATATAACAAACAAAAAAATCAACAATAAAAAATCAACAAAAACCGATCCTGAAAAGAACAAAAAAAGTTAGTTTGCAAGATAAAACAAAACAAATAAACAAAAAAATCAATAAACTACAATCAACAAAAAACTTTCCCGAAAAGAACATACCGTAAGCCAACATAGGAAAATCAAAGCTTAATCTGCAATAGCCTACCCGAGTTTCACATTTCAAAAACTAAAATCTCACTAATAACATTTAACCTATTGGTAAACAAACATATTGCTGAAAATATACACAATATGACTGCTGTTGTGACATGGTTAGGATGTTTACTCTTGGATACGGTTTGAGAAAAAAATACGCAACATTATGTCATACAGTCTAGACAGATTGATTTATGACGCGATGTCATCTGCGGACCGCACGGGCGACCGCACAGTAACTGAAAAGAATACTTTCTTTCAACCTTGATGTGAATGGAGCAAGTCTGGAAGTGGAGGGGTCTTCTCTGGAGGGCTTAGACAATCCTTCTCTTGAAGAGGCCAAGCCTTCTTTTGAAGAGGCCAAACCTTCTCTTGAAGAGGCCAAACCTTCTCTTGAAGAGGCCAAACCTTCTCTTGAAGAGGCCAACCCTTCTCTTGAAGAGGCCAAACCTTCTCTTGAAGAGGACAACCCTTCTCTTGAAGAGGCCAAACCTTCTCTTGAAGAGGCCAAACCTTCTCTTGAAGAGGCCAAACCTTCTCTTGAAGAGGCCAACCCTTCTTTTGAAGAGGCCAAGCCTTCTCTTGAAGAGGCCAAACCTTCTCTTGAAGAGGCCAAACCTTCTCTTGAAGATAGGGCGGTCAGGTGGCGTAGCGGAGATTGCGCTCGTCACCAATGCAAGAGGCTGCAGTCTCGACTCTCGGAGTCAGCATTGCCTCTGGCTTGGGCTGATCGCTATACTAACCCGTTTGGCTGGGTTAGGGGGAGGGAAGTCACGGGTGGGGATCTGGCGTTGTGGACAGCGACGCTTACATGTCAGGTCTGGGCGCTTGCTCAGCGGAGGCAGGACTTGATGAAGGCATCGTGACCTCCCACGCGTTACACTTCACAAATGAGAGTCCTCGCTGCCAGGTGAAAAAAGAGGCACTGGCTGTCGCCGCGCGTATCGGAGGTAGCGTGCGGAGGACTTCAGGTTTCCCTTGTACCGACCAGTTGGAGAACATGCGCACAACAAAACAGGTAGGGGAGGGGGGGAATTGGCACAACGACTAAATTGGGACGGGGAGAAAAACGAGAAAAATCGGAGAAAGATAGGATAAAAAAAAATAAAAAACCTTCTCTTGAAGATAGCAAACCTTCTCTTGAGGATGATGTGCCTTTTCTGAACTCTGAGAACCGTTTTCTAGAAGAACTCCATCTGGTGTAGGTCAGTTTCCTCTTCAGCCTATGTGTATTCTCACTGTACTGCTCAGGTTCTGAGTCAGATTAAGAAGTCGCCATGTGTTTGTCACTTTTTTTTATCCACTTTTTCTCCTCTTTTAAAATTTTTCTCCCATCCCAATTCCGCTGTGCCAATTCTCCCCTCCCGTCTTGAACGTTGCTCACATATGCCCCCCACTGGCCGGTTGTAGGGAGGATAGAAGCCTTGCATCACATGTCCCCTCCGATACATGTGGAGGCAGCCTGTCACATCTTTTCACCTGCCAGCACGGACTCTCATTGGCAAGGTGTAACGTGTGGGAGGCTCACACTACCCCCGCCATTTCCTGTCTCTGCTGTGCAGGCGTCCCCAACCGACCTGTAGGAGTCGCTGTCCACAACGTCCAGATTACCACCCATCGACTTTCACCCGCTAACTCTGCCAATTGAGTTAGTATGACTGCTGGCCCAAGCCGGAGGCAACGCCGACAGCCGGAGTCGAACGCGGTGTCTCTTGCATTGGTGACGAGCGCAATGTCCACTGCGCCACCCAGCCGCCTATGTGTTTGCCACTTGAAGTCGTTGGTGACCTGCACTGAATGGCAGTTTTGGATTCAGCAGATTGCCTGTTTGTTATCATAAAATCGGACTCATCATAAGTGTCCTTGCTTTCGGTTGTGGTTGGAAGTCTCCTCTCTTCGCACTTGCGTACATTCTTTGCAAAATCGCCATCATCACTCTCAGAGTCAGACTCGGGTAAAGGAGGACTCTGCGATAGGCTACGTCAGACGGCCTTCTTCATCCTTACAATCTGACTTGGAGGGAGATCTTCGGAAGCTTTTTGGAAATTAATGAAGATGTTTAGTAATCAGAACTGTGTTCAGTTTCAGAGGTACTTAGGTCCCCATCACATTCAGGGTCAGACTCAACTTCACATGAAGGTGTCATCTGTGGCCTCGGATTGTGATCGGCGGTCTGAATGTCACTATCCTCCTCCTCTGGGCCAGAAAAAATGGCACAGTGTGCATAATTGATGTTCTTCGCCTTTAGGAAACTGTTGAAAGAGTCAAACACCTCTATGTCAGAGGAGGCAGACGCCGCTGCTAGTTTTGAGGTGGAGTCTAGATCTATGGATTGTTCACGTTGCAGATCTTCATGTTCCAATCCTTCCTCTTTAAGTGAAGCTTCAGTCTTCAACGCACTTTCACACTGTGAAGAGTTAAAGAGTGCATGTTTAGAAGATTCAGTACGTTATAGGCTCATATCTCTGATTCATACATCCCATGCATACTGATGTGGATACACAGATACTGATGCCGGTACTGAAGAGGATACCAGGCTAAAATACTGCAGGTACTGGGGGTGATACCAGGCTAAACTACTGCAGGTACTGAGTGTGATACCAGGCTAAAATACTGCAGGTACTGGGGGTGATACCAGGTTAAAATACTGCAGGTACTGAGGGTGATACCAGGCTAAACTATTACAGGTACTGAGTGTGATACCAGGCTAAAATACTGCAGCTACTGAGTGTGATAGCAGGCTAAAATACTGCAGGTACTGAGGGCGATACCAGGCTAAAATACTGCAGGTACTGAGGGTGATACCAGGCGAAAATACTGTAGGTAGGGTATATTTGCAGTTGTGAAGATAATCTAACTCACTTGGAGTGTGAATGTGATACTGTATATCACAGGAAACTACTCAACCTCTATATATACTAGAAACTTAGTAAATATAGAGAATAGTCATATTTAACTTCAGTTAGTAAATACAGAGAAGTCAGATTTAACTTCGGTTAGTAAATATAGACTAGGCAGATTTAACTTCAGTTAATAAATATAGAGAAGTCAGATTTAACTTCAGTTAGTAAATACAGTGTAGTTAATAGTTCGATTTAATTTCAGTTAGTATATATATAGAGAAGTCAGATTTAACCTCAGTTGGTAAATATAGAGAATAGTCAGATTTAACCTCAGTTAGTAAATATAGAGAAGTCATATTTAATTTCAGTTAGTAAATATAGAGAATAGTCAGATTTAATTTCAGTTAGTAAATATAGAGAAGTCAGATTTAAGTTCAGTTAGTAAATATAGACAAGTCAGATTTGACCTCAGTTAGTAAATATAAAGAATAGTCATATTTTACCTGTTTGTAAATATAGATAATAGAAGATGTAATTGCAGTTAGTAAATATACAGAATAGCTACTGATGTTTATATGATATGGACCTACCGTATGACTCCTACAATGTGATTGTAAGGAGGACAAATTATTCACACATCCTTACATGAACATATTCTGTACACTATGTTCTCAGTCACTCTATAGCCATGAATGGACTCCTGTCTCTGCTCAGTATCTGCTTCTGACAGGTTAATATATCATAGGTAAACGGCCTATGATATATAATCAGCAATGGGAGATGTACCTTATGGACTAATATGGACATAGACGAGACACAGTATATGCATCATGAGAACTTACATGTCAGAATTTACATGTTAAATATGTATCAAGTAATATGACTCTTTGTCTGTGAGAGATATAAAACATTACTGTGTTACGGTCTCTTCTATCCTCTGCTCTTTATCCTCTCCTCCCCCACTCTATTACTGATGAAAGAGCATTTTTACTTCACAAACTGTATGGATCCATGAATGAATGAATGAATGAAAACTTTATTTAACAGATTGCAGAATGGGTACAATACAGTACGGCTCAATACATACAATTGTTAAGGGGATGCAGACCTGAGAAAGACGTTTGTCTTGTTTCCATCAGGGTCCCCCATTTTCAATTCATATAGATCCATATGAGGGCTGCACGATTTTGGGGAAATATCTAATAGCGATTTATCTGACAGATATTGCTATTGCGATTCAATTTGCCACACACACACACACACAGATAAAGGAAGAATGGCTTATAGTAGACTTAATGATTTTAGAATATTTCAGCTAACGAAGTAAAATGTTTATTATCATCAACTATCCAGTTCGTTTTTATAGTGTAACATTTTGCTACTTAAACGATAATTGAACGTACAGTAGAGAGTGAGGGAGAGAGAGACGGGCTCGGCCCTGCCCCCCTTTCCCTACTATTGAAACTCCGCTGTTTTCTGTCTGTGAGCAGGGTTAGTTAGCTTAGCTTAGTTAGCGCAGTGGCTAACGTTAGTTTACCCCGACGTGGGCATCAGGAATGACGAGGATGCAAAGCTTGTTAGACGCATTGGAGTTTTCACTGCACATAGAAACAGCGCAGGGGGGAAAGCAGGGACTTATTTTGGGTCGCAAAATATGACCAAAAAGGCACACTATGGAGCCCTGCTGTAACGTCTTCACACACAGGCGTTTCACGAGCTGTTGTTGTTGGGCGTATACGTAGCTACCTTGGGCTACTTCTGATTGGTGAGCAATGAGAGCACAGCACTTCTGATTAGTAAGCATGACTGGCACGCAAGAAAACACCTTGAATCAGACTTGAAGGTCCTTCCCAGACCTTCCCAGGGAGCAGTCGCATTTTCTCTCCCTCTCCCTAGGCTCCTCAAGGCCGTTCCTACCGCTGCCTAAACTGCCTCCCAGAAGTCGATCGCTGCTATGCTCTGTGCCGGTTGTCGGACTACACTCAAATCAACTCGAAAAGGATCTAATCAGTGGATTGCATATTTTCGTCAAGAAAGCAGAATAAGGCTAACCCTCTCTGCCTCTTGGGACATCTCAATCAGGCTACCAACTTGAAGACGTGGACATTTGGTATCGAAGCTTTTGGATTGCAATAAGAAGATTTTGGATCCGTTTACCGCGCACAGGACCTACCAAAATTAACTGACTAAGACACTTGGACTAATGCATTCAGTCATTTGGACGGAGTTGTTAAAACTCACTCCACTCAAATCAATAGTTATAATTCACTCTACTCAAAATCTAATTTAAATCGATGTGGCTGGAAGAAATGTGCCAGCCAGTCAGCCAAAACAAATCCCTGGATGAAGGTCAAACCAGGGAGCTGCTGGAGTCGAAGGCCCTCTCGGATACAAGTATGGCATGCGGCCCTCACCCCCAACCCCTCCCCCATCTCCCCTCCCACATGTATGTTCAGCGCCTGACGGCAGCTAATTAGTATGCATGCTGGAGGGGGGGAGCCAAGAAGACTGCCTCGTCACCAAGTCCCACCCCCAGCTGACAGCATTGTAGTCAGAGCCTGCCCCGCCCCTTCCTGTTTTCAGGACACCAACTCTTTCCTCCCTCCCTCCCGTCGAGGCTCAGCCGGCTGGCTGCAGCAGACTATACATACGCTGTCTCAGATATACTGTAGTCGACATGTGTCAACAAATGTACATGCCTGTTTGAATTTATGTTGTACCATTATTACTGCAAAAATGTAATGATTGTGAAATGATTGTTTAATGAGATTATGAGCTGTATGTGTATGTCACTGAATTTCCCCAAGGGGATTAATAAAGTATCTATCTTGCTGTATAACATATCCCAAATCGCAGGCTTTGCGATTTGCTAATCGCGTAGTTTCAAATCACCATTTCGATATAAAATCTATTAATCGTTCAGCCCTAATCCATATTATAATAAACAATCTTATTGAACTTAATCATTCATCATCATCATGGTCTCCTAATCATTCGGATATTAATTTCAATATTAGTATTCCGATTTATATTCTTAATACCTCGGACCACGGATCATGATTTACATCGAAACACATCATTACAGTGATATAACCACCTGCATAAACAGTGGCTCAGGAGGTAGAGCGGTCGTCTGGTAATCAGAAGGTTCCCGGTTAGATTCCAGCTCGTCCTGGGCAGTGTGTCGAAGTGTCCTTGAGCTAGACACATAGCCCCTAACTGCTCTCGATAAGTAGGTTGGCACCTTGCATGGTGTCCTCCGCCGTCTGTGGTGTTGTTTAAGTTCTCCCATCGTCTTGAAGCTCTTCCCACACTGGTCACAGCAGTAAGGTTTCTCTCCTGTGTGTAACATGTGGTGTCTTTTAAGACTTCTATTGGTTTTGAAACTCGTACCACACTGGTCACAGGAGTAAGGTTTCTCTCCTGTGTGTACCATGTGGTGCATTTTAAGATGTGACTTTAACTTGAAGCTCTTCCCACACTGGTCACAGCAGTAAGGTTTCTCTCCTGTGTGTACCATGTGGTGACTTTTAAGCTCTGCCTTTGTCTTGAAGCTCTTCCCACACTGGTCACAGCAGTAAGGTTTCGCTCCTGTGTGTAACATGTGGTGTGTTTCAAGATGTGCCTTTCTCTTGAAGCTCTTCCCACACTGGTCACAGCAGTAAGGTTTCTCTCCTGTGTGTAACATGTGGTGTCTTTCAATATTTAGCTTTGTTTGGAAGCTCTTCCCACACTGGCCACAGCAGTAAGGTTTCTCTCCTGTGTGTACCATGTGGTGTTGCTTAAGTTCTAACTTTGTCTTGAAGCACTTCCCACACTGGCCACAGCAGTAAGGTTTCTCTCCTGTGTGTACCATGTGGTGACTTTTAAGCTCTGCCTTTGTCTTGAAGCTCTTCCCACACTGGTCACAGCAGTAAGGTTTCGCTCCTGTGTGTAACATGTGGTGTGTTTCAAGATGTGCCTTTGTCTTGAAGCTCTTCCCACACTGGTCACAGCAGTAAGGTTTCTCTCCTGTGTGTAACATGTGGTGTCTTTCAAGATTTTTATTTGTTTGGAAGCTCGTACCACACTGGTCACAGCAGTAAGGTTTCTCTCCTGTGTGTACCATGTGGTGTCTTTTAAGATTTAGCTTAGTCTTGAAGCTCTTCCCACACTGGCCACAGCAGTAAGGTTTCTCTCCTGTGTGTACTATGTGGTGTTGCTTAAGTTCTAACTTTCTCTTGAAGCTCTTCCCACACTGGCCACAGCAGTAAGGTTTCTCTCCTGTGTGTACTATGTGGTGTTGCTTAAGTTCTAACTTTCTCTTGAAGCTCTTCCCACACTGGTCACAGCAGTAAGGTTTCTCTCCTGTGTGTACCATGTGGTGTATTTTAAGATGTGACTTTAACTTGAAGCTCTTCCCACACTGGTCACAGGAATGACGTCTCAATTCCTCCATGTCTCTATTGGTTGCTGGGCAGCAGGGCAGGGGGTTGATCTGGGGAACAGAGGGAGACAGAAACATTCAAATGAAGAGATTTATAGGTTTATAGAGGTTTATAGACGCTAGAGGTTTATAAACTGGCCGTCGAAGGCTATGTATAGATGTATACTTTAAGACCTTCTGATGAACCCTGCCTTACAGTGAAATTAAAGAGGCGTCTGTTCATTCTCCACTGGACACATAGCATGAGGTGACTGTTCATTCTCCATTGGACACATAAGTAAGTAAGATGGTTTCATACAGAAATGCATCGAGGACCGGCTTGTGCCGAGGAAACAAATCTGTGTGTTTCTAAACCAGAAGCCATGGATTAACAGTTCCGTGCGTGTGGCTCTAGCAGAGAGGGACACAGCACACACATCCGGGGACAGAGAGGAGGAGAGATGTCTCTAGCAGAGAGGAGGAGAGATGGCTCTAGCAGAGAGGAGGAGAGGTGGCTCTAGCAGAGAGGAGGAGAGGTGGCTCTAGCAGAGAGGAGGAGAGATGGCTCTAGCAGAGAGGAGGAGAGGTGGCTCTAGCAGAGAGGAGGAGAGGTGGCTCTAGCAGAGAGGAGGAGAGGTGGCTCTAACAGAGAGGAGGAGAGGTGGCTCTAACAGAGAGGAGGAGAGGTGGCTCTAGCAGAGAGGAGGAGAGATGGCTCTAGCAGAGAGGAGGAGAGGTGGCTCTAGCAGAGGAGGAGGAGAGGTGGCTCTAGCAGAGGAGGAGGAGAGGTGGCTCTAACAGAGAGGAGGAGAGGTGGCTCTAGCAGAGAGGAGAGGTGGCTCTAGCAGAGAGGAGAGGTGGCTCTAGCAGAGAGGAGGAGAGGTGGCTCTAGCAGAGAGGAGGAGAGGTGGCTCTAGCAGAGAGGAGGAGAGGAAGCTCTAGCAGAGGAGGAGAGGTGGCTCTAGCAGAGAGGAGAGGTGGCTCTAGCAGAGGAGGAGAGGTGGCTCTAGCAGAGAGGAGGAGAGGTGGCTCTAGCAGAGAGGAGGAGAGGTGGCTCTAGCAGAGAGGAGAGGTGGCTCTAGCAGAGAGGAGGAGAGGTGGCTCTAGCAGAGGAGGAGAGGTGGCTCTAGCAGAGAGGAGGAGAGGTGGCTCTAGCAGAGGAGGAGAGGTGGCTCTAACAGAGAGGAGGAGAGGTGGCTCTAGCAGAGAGGAGGAGAGGTGGCTCTAGCAGAGAGGAGGAGAGGTGGCTCTAACAGAGAGGAGGAGAGGTGGCTCTAGCAGAGAGGAGAGGTGGCTCTAACAGAGAGGAGGAGAGGTGGCTCTAACAGAGAGGAGAGGTGGCTCTAACAGAGAGGAGGAGAGATGGCTCTAGCAGAGAGGAGAGGTGGCTCTAGCAGAGAGGAGGAGAGGAAGCTCTAGCAGAGAGGAGGAGAGGTGGCTCTAGCAGAGAGGAGGAGAGGTGGCTCTAGCAGAGAGGAGGAGAGGTGGCTATAACAGAGAGGAGGAGAGGTGGCTCTAGCAGAGAGGAGGAGAGGTGGCTCTAGCAGAGAGGAGAGGTGGCTCTAGCAGAGAGGAGGAGAGGTGGCTCTAACAGAGAGGAGGAGAGGTGGCTCTAACAGAGAGGAGGAGAGATGTCTCTAGCAGAGAGGAGGAGAGGTGGCTCTAGCAGAGGAGGAGAGATGGCTCTAACAGAGTGGAGGAGAGGTGGCTCTAGCAGAGAGGAGAGGTGGCTCTAGCAGAGAGGAGGAGAGGTGGCTCTAGCAGAGAGGAGAGGTGGCTCTAGCAGAGGAGGAGAGGTGGCTCTAGCAGAGAAGAGAGGTGGCTCTAGCAGAGGAGGAGAGGTGGCTCTAACAGAGAGGAGGAGAGGTGGCTCTAACAGAGAGGAGGAGAGATGTCTCTAGCAGAGAGGAGGAGAGGTGGCTCTAGCAGAGAGGAGGAGAGGTGGCTCTAACAGAGAGGAGGAGAGGTGGCTCTAGCAGAGAAGAGGAGAGGTGGCTCTAGCAGAGAGGAGGAGAGATGTCTCTAGCAGAGAGGAGGAGAGGTGGCTCTAGCAGAGAGGAGGAGAGATGGCTCTAGCAGAGAGGAGGAGAGGTGGCTCTAGCAGAGAGGAGGAGAGGTGGCTCTAGCAGAGAGGAGGAGAGGTGGCTCTAGCAGAGAGGGTCACAGCACACACATCCGGGGACAGAGAGGAGGAGAAGAGAACAAGGTACAACCTCTGCAGTGAGATCACAGCAGCTAAAAAGGATTACAGAGTCAAGATTGAAGAACAATTAGGCAGAAATACAAACTGCCGAGGACCATGATGGCCCAATTCTACACGGCCATTGTTGTGAAGGGCCAGATTAAACCGAATATATATATTTATTTATATATATATATTTAATTGTATTTGTATATTCTCTAATATTCCCTGATATCCCTTGTATATTCCTTGTACAATATGCATTGAATATCCATTCTAGCCTACTGAACATCCCATAATAGTCTCCATTCTACTATTGGTCGAGACCTTGGTGCCAGGCTGCCATACCCCTCAGACCCAGTTCAAACGTACCGCTCGACATGTACGAACAAGTCCTAGTTCCGCGTAGGAATTTGGCTACCGCACCACTAATGGGACTATTTGTTCATAGTGCGTATATATACTGCGCTACTAAAGTAGGACTTTCTTTTCAGTCCAGTTTCTTACCCTCCAATAGAGTCACAGACGTAAAGCCTCCCCGCGATGCCACGTGTGGGAGTAAGGCCAAGTTCGGCCTACCATCGGTATTGAGACATCGTGTATATTAATATTTGAATAGTCATATTTGGCACTATATCGTCGAGTTGGACGTAGTCTATTAAGCTAATAATAGTCTGTTAATATATAGTGCTTCGTGCGGTGAGAATACTACCGTAGTCAGTACCCCATCGTTTCGGGCAGAGAACTGGCTGCTTACCCAGGGTGGTTGACCCTATGTGAAGCTGCACCCGAGGAGCCCCAGAGCCGACGAGCGAGTGGACCTGTATACCGGATTATTCTACCGACGACAGCCCGCCTTCCCAGGCACGGATTATGCTTTGGATACTTTGATTATTCTATGGATAAAGACCCCCGACACTACCGTGTGTTGGAACCCCCCCCCCTGGAGAGGACGCAAGGTGAGGAGACGCTCTGCAAGACGAGGTCTCTCCACATCTCTCCCCCGTGGACCGGAGAGAGCCGGCCCACAAAGAGTCCACCTGCTTTCATCTGTGGTCCAAGGATCGCCGGCGCATTGAACGGCACTACAGTGGGTTCACCTGGGATACCCTTGGCCGGACGAGGCAGCTGGATTCTACCCCCCCCCCCCCCCTCCTACTCCTGTCGGCTTACAAGCGACCGGATTAACCCCCTCTAGTGTATCCAGCCTATAATCATTAAAGTATCATTGCTGTTATTCCTTAACTATTCCGGGTCGTATATTTACCACCTGCGCCTTCAGAGATTGGACATTATCTATTGATATACCGACGAATACTCCTTGCCATAAAAGTGCATACTATTTCAATTCATAAATGTAATTAAGTGATTAAGTGCTTATTCTACACACCATCGCTGTGTAGGAAATAAAGACCTGTTTCTAATTCGTACATTTGTGTTGGATCCGTTTCATCTACGTGAGAGTGTTCATGATAATATATTTATGCCGTGTACTGGGTGGCCGAATATTAAGTACAAAGGTAGTGGTAGTAAGTATCATATCTAGTAATACAGTCAGGGAATTGTACCCCTCAGTTACAATTGGTCCTTCGAGCCGGAGGGTAATTAGTGTAATATTAATATAGTGTTATTAATATTGAAATGGCCTATGATGAACACTCCACGAAACGATCCTCCTAACCAACGCCCGCAGCGCGAACGACGGCTCCCTCAGTACTTAGAGGCTTACGCTGTCAGTCAACAACCTAGTCTTCTACTAACAGTAAACGCGGTAAAACTAGAAAGTAAAAGTATGTCTAACCCCAACGCCCAGACTACCCCGACCATAGAGGCCCCTACGGGCTCTAATGTAACTGACCAAGTTCACGGTGGGGACCAGTGGGAACCAGACATGACTTCACACCCCGCCAGTACTGAAGAAGTAGTCCCCGATGAGTCCCGGGAGGAATACAACGCTACCGAGAGAGAACTCGGCACGGAAGAAGACGGGGAGAGCACCGTGGAGATAGAGCTCCAAGGCTCCGCAAGGAGTACCCCGAGGGAAGGCTCCCCTATACAACCGCCTTCTCCCAGCGAGGCAGAGAGGACCCTACAGCAGGCATTCCTCGTCAGCCTGAAAGCCTCTACTGAACGCGATAGACTCCAGGGTGAACGCGATCGATTGCAGCTACAGCAACGGAGCGAAGAAGAGCACATACGCCTGGAAATAAGACGCATTCAGATGGAAGAGAATGTGGCCCGGGACCGAGCAGACAGCCAGCGAGCAGCTGCTGGTGCTCTACGGGACGCAGAGCGCGACAGACAGCAAGCGCAACTAATAGAACAGCTGATCAGACGGACAACACCCTCTCCCTCCGCCAGAGGCTCCAGGAACTCGTCTAGACACACCTCCAGGGCGGCATCCCCTAGCCGAGTAAACAACCCTGAACTTGACCAACAGACGAGGTCTATACCCCCCACAGACCACCTCCCCCCACCGGTCCAAGCGAGACCTAGCAACCGGGAAGGAGCAGCATATCCTGTGGAGAGGCTAAACCAGAGACTACAAGCACTGGATGACCTAACTGAAGACGAAGAGGAAGAGGAGGAGAACCGCGCCCGAAGACAGCACAGTACTCTACCGGACCAGGAGGTCCGGTACAGCCCAGGCTATACTCCCGCGGAGCTGCGCTACAGACCCCCGACTCTATACACGGGTGAGCACGACGCACGACCCGCACCGAGGAACAGCACCTGGACAAGCGGGCCATGGTACACTGCCGGTACCAGCCCATACCAAGGAGCGGGAGGAGACTCGCCTAGGAGGCCTCTCCCCCAACGCTCGCCGATGTATCCACAGTCAGCGTCATACATTGGCACGCCTATGGTACCCGACTTCACCCAAGAGAACCGGGCCCAGTATACAGAACTCCGCATGTGTCTGGAGACCATGTTGGTGGATGTATTGGATGAACGCCACAAATACGCCATCCTACTGCAGCACTTAAAGGTGCCCCGCGCACATAATATAGCGCTCGCCTACGCGACTTCCACCACCCCATACACAGCAGCGCTGGTAGCATTGGACCAGAGGTATGGGCGCATATGGGATTACGTGATCCAGGAGATCCGACACATCGACCGCTTACCCCCAGCAATAGACAATCGAGCACTGGACGACCTGTCCATCAGAGTGCAGTCCCTGGTAGGGATGTTGGGAGCGCAAAGAGAGAAGGGGAAGTATGAACTTTACGCCAACTCAAATGTGGAAAGGATCCTGGAGAAGCTGCCGCCCGCTCGTCAGGAGCGCTTTAGGCGGCAGAGGGACCACAGAGACCCGAATGGCCCCGAACCGAACCTCCTCGATCTAGCAGACTTCCTGGCGAGAGAAGTCAGCAGCCTACGGCTAGATACATTCGGACGGAGCACCCCTGGCTCCAGAGAAGGAACCAGACGACTAAATGATGGAAGAAGATCGGTGACTGTGATGCACCAATCGGAGTCAGTACCGAGCAGCAGGAGCCACAGTACCCCCTCCAGAACGGAGAAGTGGAAGATAGTGTGCCCCTACTGTGAGAAAGAACACTGGCTAGCGCAATGTGACTCCTTCCCCAAGCTGAACGCGGAGGAAGCAGGTCAATGGATAAAGTCCAACAAGCGCTGTTTTCGCTGTGCGCGCTCACACATGGCAGCCGAATGCCGCTTAAAGAAAAGGTGCACCAAGTGCGATGGAGCCCATCTGGACATACTTCACGACAGTAACAGACGGCGCCCTTCACCTGCACCATCCAGCCGCAAAGCGAGCGTCATGTACATCGATCCCGCCAGCAGCAGTGGAGCCCGAGTACTCCTGAAGGTAGTGCGTGTGACACTAAGCTACCAGAATAGGGTCCTGGACACTTACGCCGTCCTCGATGACGGGTCAGAGAAGACCCTGCTGCTCGCCTCCGCTGCGGCCCAGCTGGGGCTGCGGGGAAGCGAAACCCAAATGACAATTCGGACAATAAGACGAGATTTGAAGACGATAAAGGGCGAGAATGTCTCATTCTCTATCGCAGCAAGCGGCCAGCCTGAGCGACGGTACCAGATTGCAGACGCTTTCACCAGCCAAGAAATAGGACTGTCGCGGTACACATACCCCGTCGCCAAGCTGATGGAGAAATATGCCCATCTGCGCAAGTTACCGATCCCGCTCATAGACAATGCTATGCCGACCCTGTTGATAGGCTCCGACCATGCAGACCTCATTGTCCCGATAGACCGGGTTCATACCGGACCCCGAGGCTGTCCTGCAGCAGTCGAGACCCGTTTGGGATGGACTCTCCAAGGCCCGCTCGCCAAATCTCTCAACCGAAGTACAGCCACTAGATGTCTCCACTCCCGAGTCACAGAGGGAGAAACCGCACTCCTGCAACACGTAGAGCGGTATAGGAGCTTGGAACAAATGCCCTTTAAGAATGGAAAGAAAGACATTCGCTCTAAAGATGACATTTACGCCATTCACCTCCTCGAGACAGGGACCAAGAGAGTCCCGGTCAACGGCGTGTTGAGATACGCCACGCCACTCCTGCGGCGAGAAGGAATGCCTACTTTCCACGCCAAGACAGACGCCATAGAACGGTACCTGCTGAACACGGAGCGGCGCTTAGCCAAGAACCCCGCCCAAGAGAGTGTATACCGCGCTGAGATTGAGAAGCTCATCACAGCGGGACACGTCACAAAGATGGACATTAAAGAGGCTGACCAGACCACTGAATCGTGGTACGTGCCCCACCACAAGGTCCATCACAACGGTAAAGACCGCATAGTATTTAACTGCAGCTACCAGATCGGATCCCAAAATCTGAATAAAGAGTTACTGCCCGGTCCCACACTCGGCCCCTCCCTACTCGGCGTTCTACTCCGCTTCCGCCAGGAAAAGGTGGCCATCAGCGGGGACATTAAAGGAATGTTCCTGCAGGTGAGATTAGTAGAGGCGGACAAGCCCCTGTTACGGTTCCTATGGAGAGAGAAGCCAGGAGATGAGCACCCAGCCATCTACCAATGGGAAGTCCTCCCCTTCGGAACGACGTGCAGCCCCTGCTGTGCGACATTTGCACTACAGAAACATGTAGCAGAGGACCCAGCAGCGGACGAAGAGGTCCGACACAGCGTAAAGAACAGCTTCTACGTAGACAACTGTCTACAAAGCCTTTCAACCCAGGAAGAAGCCGAGGCTCTCCTGATTAAACTCCGCGCCTCATTGATCAAAGGCGGCTTTGATCTCAGGCAGTGGGCCAGCAGCGATCCGCAAGTACTGCGCAGCCTCTCCTCCGAGGACAAGGCAGCCAGCAGCGAGACCTGGATGGCTACAATCCCGGGAGAAGCCCAGGAGATGACCCTGGGATTGGTGTGGCGATTCAAAACAGATTCGCTTCACTACAGACACAAGCCCCTGACTACGGAGCAGGGAAGGCCGGCGGCGGCGCCGACCACCAGACGGAGTGTGTACACAACACTCGCCCGACAATATGACCCGCTAGGATGTATTCTACCGTACACCACCAGGGCAAAAATGATTGTACGAGCATTGTGGGACAAGGACCAGGGCTGGGACGACCCCATTCCCGCACATCTTGCATCCACCTGGAGAGAGTGGGAGATGGAGCTCCACTCACTCCCAGGCGTTAATATGCGCCGAAGCTACTTCCAACCCACGGTGAGGCCAGAGACATGTAAAATGGACTTACACGTCTTCAGTGACGCCTCAGAGGTCGCATACGGATCAGTAGCCTACTTGCGGGCCCAAGACCAAGGGGGAGAGATCTACACAGCATTTGTCCTCGCCCGCTCGAGAATAGCCCCACGCAAGCAACAATCTATCCCACGTCTAGAGCTCTGCGCAGCCCTAGCCGGAGCGCACCTAGCCACGCTCATCCAACGTGAGCTCACCATACCGGTGTCTAGAACAATCCTGTGGTCAGATTCCACGACGGTACTCGCCTGGATCAAATCGGACTCATGCAAGTACAAAGTCTTCGTGGGAGTCAGAGTCACCGAGATTCAAGACTTAACCGAAGAGTTAACCGGAGAAACAGAGTGGCGCTACGTTGATACAAAACAGAACCCAGCTGACGTCATCACCCGGGGGATGCCCCTGGATGACCTCACCCGTCGCAATGTCTACAGTGACGGCCCCGCATTCCTAAGACTCCCGGAAGGACAGTGGCCCATGCCTATCCCGAGGGAAGCAAGTCCAGAGGAGGTGGAAATTAAGAAGTCTGTGTTCTGTGGATTGAGCACCGTAGCCTCCACCGACCCTAACATAAACGATTGCACGTCCATAGAGAGTGCACAACAAAGAACATTCCTGCGGTACCACCCGGAGTGCAAGTCCCCCGCTGATATGTCAGCGGCTAACTACGAGGAAGCAGAATTGCTTCTACTGCAGCGAGCCCAGAGAGACTCGTTCCCCGATGAATTGGCCTGTCTACAGGGAGGAAAGCCCGTCCCATCCGACAGCAGATTAATTCACCTGGCCCCCGAGAGCGACGCTCACACCCTCATCAGAGTGGGTGGTCGCCTACGCAGAGCCCCCAATCTACCGGATGACATTAAATACCCGATCGTATTGAACAGCCGACACAAGGTCACAGAGCTGATTATAAAGAAATACGATGAGGATGTACATCACGCAGGAGCAGAAAGAGTCTTCGCGGAAATCAGACGTCGTTACTGGATCCTACAAGGAAGAGAGGCGGTACGACGCTTCCAACGAACATGTCTAGACTGCCGCAAGTGGCGCGCGCAGCCCAGCATACCAAGGATGGCTGACCTTCCTCCATGTCGCCTCCGAATCGGTGACAAGCCATTCCACTCAACGGGTATGGACTGCTTTGGCCCGCTGCACATAAAGAAAGGAAGAGGAACCGAGAAGCGGTGGGGTATTGTATTCAAATGCATGACCACCAGAGCGATACACATCGAGCTTCTCCCGACCATGAGCACAGACTCATTCCTTATGGCCTTCCGTAGATTCATATCACGGAAAGGAAGACCGTCTACCCTATTGTCCGATCATGGGACAAACTTTAAAGGCGGCGAAAGAGAGCTGAGAGAGAGCTTCCAAGCTATGGGCCCAGAACTTAAGACCCACCTCGCTCCAGCACAGGTTGATTTCCAATTCAACCCCCCAAACGCACCCCACTTCGGTGGCACTTGGGAACGAGAAGTGCGCTCCATAAAGACAGCCCTGTACGCAGTACTTGGGGCCCAGACTGTGGCGGAAGAAGTCCTAATGACAGTCCTCACGGAGATTGAGGGAGTACTTAACTCGAAGCCCCTCGGATATGTCTCCAGTGATGTGGCGGATATCGACCCAGTTACCCCCAACACACTCCTGATGGGGCGGCTAGATCCCACATTACCCCAGACAATGTACCGGCCTGACGAAGCGAACGGCCGACGAATGTGGAGGTACAGCCAAGTATTAGCCGACAAGTTTTGGAACAGTTTCCTACTGCACTACCTACCGTCTCTACAGACCCGCCAGAAGTGGGTAAAGGAGAGAGACAATTTGACAGAAGGAACAGTCGTCATGATTATTGATCAATCACTGCCCAGAGCTATGTGGCCGGCCGGCCGCGTAAGCAAAGTGATCACCGGTGCCGACGGCAAGGTCCGAGCAGCTGAAGTGCTCGTCCAGGGTCGCACTTACACCCGTCCCGTGGCAAGGCTCATAGAACTGCCTCGACTCCCAGACACAATCGATGATGACCATGACCCTACAACCCTATGACTTTGTGAAGTTGACTGACCCCTACAGCAAACCCTTATGTGTAAATAGACAACGCGATTAATCTGTCTCTGTTTAACTGATTAGGTCTGGGACCTATTCAGGGGGTGGCTGTTGTGAAGGGCCAGATTAAACCGAATATATATATTTATTTATATATATATATTTAATTGTATTTGTATATTCTCTAATATTCCCTGATATCCCTTGTATATTCCTTGTACAATATGCATTGAATATCCATTCTAGCCTACTGAACATCCCATAATAGTCTCCATTCTACTATTGGTCGAGACCTTGGTGCCAGGCTGCCATACCCCTCAGACCCAGTTCAAACGTACCGCTCGACATGTACGAACAAGTCCTAGTTCCGCGTAGGAATTTGGCTACCGCACCACTAATGGGACTATTTGTTCATAGTGCGTATATATACTGCGCTACTAAAGTAGGACTTTCTTTTCAGTCCAGTTTCTTACCCTCCAATAGAGTCACAGACGTAAAGCCTCCCCGCGATGCCACGTGTGGGAGTAAGGCCAAGTTCGGCCTACCATCGGTATTGAGACATCGTGTATATTAATATTTGAATAGTCATATTTGACACTATATCGTCGAGTTGGACGTAGTCTATTAAGCTAATAATAGTCTGTTAATATATAGTGCTTCGTGCGGTGAGAATACTACCGTAGTCAGTACCCCATCGTTTCGGGCAGAGAACTGGCTGCTTACCCAGGGTGGTTGACCCTATGTGAAGCTGCACCCGAGGAGCCCCAGAGCCGACGAGCGAGTGGACCTGTATACCGGATTATTCTACCGACGACAGCCCGCCTTCCCAGGCACGGATTATGCTTTGGATACTTTGATTATTCTATGGATAAAGACCCCCGACACTACCGTGTGTTGGAACCCCCCCCCCTGGAGAGGACGCAAGGTGAGGAGACGCTCTGCAAGACGAGGTCTCTCCACATCTCTCCCCCGTGGACCGGAGAGAGCCGGCCCACAAAGAGTCCACCTGCTTTCATCTGTGGTCCAAGGATCGCCAGCGCATTGAACGGCACTACAGTGGGTTCACCTGGGATACCCTTGGCCGGACGAGGCAGCTGGATTCTACCCCCCCCCCCCTCCTACTCCTGTCGGCTTACAAGCGACCGGATTAACCCCCTCTAGTGTATCCAGCCTATAATCATTAAAGTATCATTGCTGTTATTCCTTAACTATTCCGGGTCGTATATTTACCACCTGCGCCTTCAGAGATTGGACATTATCTATTGATATACCGACGAATACTCCTTGCCATAAAAGTGCATACTATTTCAATTCATAAATGTAATTAAGTGATTAAGTGCTTATTCTACACACCATCGCTGTGTAGGAAATAAAGACCTGTTTCTAATTCGTACATTTGTGTTGGATCCGTTTCATCTACGTGAGAGTGTTCATGATAATATATTTATGCCGTGTACTGGGTGGCCGAATATTAAGTACAAAGGTAGTGGTAGTAAGTATCATATCTAGTAATACAGTCAGGGAATTGTACCCCTCAGTTACAGCCATCATTGAGTCCATCCTCACCCACTCCATCATCTCCTGGTTCCCCGCTGCAGCGGCAAAAGATCTCGCCAAGCTGCAGCGGGTGATTCGCTTCGCGAAGAGGGTGATCGGCTGTCCCCTGCCCTCCCTCAGGTCCCTGCACGACTCCAGGGCGCTGAAGAGGGCGAGGAAGATTATGGCCGACCCCTCCCACCCCGGTCACAGCCTCTTCGCCCTGCTCCCCTCTGGGAGAAGGCTAAGGATCCCAAAGGCTGTGAAAGCTCGTCACAGACTGAGCTTCTTCCCCTCAGCCGCCAGGCTGATCAATGCCTCAGGCCCCCCCCCCCTCGGTCCCCCGTCCCCCCCTCACCCCTTCTGCCCCCAGGTGACACTGGCACAATGACACTGACTGCACTCCTTACTGGAACTCTGCACTCTACACTTTATATATATGTATTTAATTGATTAATCCCCCACTGCACTGTTTTTTGTCCTGTGTCTGTGTTGGTGTTTGTCGTTTACTGTGAAAAAAGAAAGGAAAAAAACGCATAAACTGTAACGCTGCAACAATTACCAATGTGTCTTACACAAATGGCTTAATAAAGTAATCTATATCTGAATCTGGCAGCAATGACTCAAAGTGTATGGAAGGCACTACACACAGTAACAGACCTGAAAGGGGTCTCCAGCAGCACAGCTAACACCGCTGCCTCCTTACCGGACGAGCTGAACAGATTTGACAGGTTTTGAGGTTAAAAACAACACCCACCACCCCCGCCGAAATGAGCAGTGCCCTGGTCATCACCGAGGCTGATGTGAACGCTGAGTTGCAAATGTGCAACATTTGTATTTTATCCACACAAAAAAAGGGTATAAAATTAGGGATGCCCCGATCACGTTTTTTGCCACTGATACCGATCACCGATCGTCGTGAGCCATATCGGCCGATACAGATCGTTTTTGATTAAAAAGAAATTAAAAATGTTATATAAATTTTGTTTTTTTATAAAATATATATATATTATATAATTAGACTTGTACTTGTATTATCTGCGAGACATCGCCACCACGCAACAAGTCAAAATGCTCGCTATCTGCAAACAGCTCCACTGTCTGTGTGTACTCTAGTAGCCTCCAGCTCCAAAAAGGATTCACCTGTGCTGCAGCTGGACCCTATTGGTAACGTTACTGTGCTTTGGTCATATCACATTCAGCAAGCCCTCAGCTCGAATACGCATTGAATCAATGTTATAAGACATTAATATCAAGAGCTATCTGTAGCTACTGCTAGCCGGCTAGATCAGGGGTTCCCAAACTTTTCAGACCAGGGCCCAGAAAATAAGGCGTCAGAGAGCCGCGGCCCTATGGACATCGTCAGGCTTATTTTTTATTTTTTTTGCCATGTGACCGATTTTTTAAGCCAAATATCACTTCAATCCTATTAAGTTAGTTCAAGTTAGTTATTCATTTATATGTGCTATAATAATGCTCGCTCATGCCTGTATTTTTTATGTCCGTTCTATTTTATAATTTTTATTTTATTTTATTTTATTTTTATTTTACTATTTTTAAACTGAATCATTTTAAACTATTTTTACTATTTGTGTTACTGAAAACTGTAAGCGGAGAGCCTATTGGGATGCTAGATCCTAATGTGAAACACTGTGATTCTACCTGTCTATCTTTTTATGCTCGCTTATGCCTGTATTTTTTACTGTTGTGAAGCACTTTGAACTGCAACCTCTGTATGAAAAGTGCTATACAAATAAAGTTATTATTATTATTATGATTATAATCTGTTATTTAGTTTGAAATGTTCGTTGAAATAAGTAGATTTTTCGTTTTTGTTTATTTATTAAGTTAATATAAAACCATATACCGGTAGTCACATTTTAGAATACAATAAAATAGAATTTTAGAATACAACTAGAAACACTGTCCTGGCCTGCTTCTAAGTTCAGTGGCCTGACAAAAAAAAATAAAAAAAATAAATATAAAAAATAAAAGTTTTTTTTTTTTTAATCATCTCGCGGCCCACCCGTGGCTGCTCGCGGCCCACCTTTGGGTCGCGACCCCGACTTTGGGAACCACTGGGCTAGATGACGTTAAGACAGAACTTTTTAGTTCAATGGGACATTTCGTGTTTAACAGTGAACTAACGTCAGCTAACGCAAGCTAATGGAGGTATCAACATGGACCAATAGACTTGCTGGAGCATTTGTTGATATCAGGAGCTATCAGTAGCTAGCTGGCTAAATACCGTTAGACAATGCCTACTAAAAGTGAATAGTTGACTGGGTAATTTTGTTTAAACAGTAACGATAGCTAGGTAGCTAACGTTACTCAGGTCGAATGCACTATAGACTCGAGCAGAGGAGCCTCCTCCTCCTCTGTGTTTACAAACTGTACACGGGTGCGGGCGGGGCTAGGGAGGAGGAGCAGCGGCAGTTTGCAGGTCCTGTGTGTCTGAGACAGACAGCGAGTGAGATCTCCGCTTGATCGGTTTCCGCGATCGGCGAATATGACTCATTATCGGAATTCACAGATCGCATATTTATACTGATTATCGGCCGATAACGATCAGTGGCCGATCGATCGGGGCATCCCTATATAAAATAATTTGTTTTCCTGTTCTTTTTTCACCTAAACATAAATCATCAGATCCTATTGTTTAGTCTTGCAATGCCATTTGCCAGGATATTTGTATAAGTACCCCCCACAGAGGCAGGAAACTTCACAACTTCAAAATCCTTGAAGGACGAACAACTCTCTTTTTCACTGGACGGGATTCCTCACATAAAAGTAAGTAAAATGCCTGTAATATTTTTTTGGGTGATCATTAGAATGTCTAGAACATGTACATATGTTATTATTGTGAAATATATCCCCCAAATGTAAATTAGAGCATGCTTTATATTGGTTGTGTTTATACAACAGTGGGAGAGTGGTAGCAAAATCTTACCAATGGCACCTGTTCACCTGTGGAGTCTTATAGTTTTCACAAGACATTTATACAGTTGTGTATTATCCCCACATTGCATTATATTAGGGCTGTCTTAAATACTTCGAAGCTTCGTTTGATGGCACAAGCTTCGAACAAAAAAAAATCGAAGTAATAAAAAAAATTAAAGAAAGATTTTATTACTTCGATTAGTGTGTGTGTGTGTGTGTGTGTGTGTGTGTGTGTGTGTGTGTGTGTGTGTGTGTGTGTGTGTGTGTGTGTGTGCATGGGGCCATTGGGTGGGGCCGGGGGACAAATACACTGGAGGAAAGTAACCCAGCTCAGCACTGCCCAAATTATATCATCACTATTGCCTGTTTGAAGGATATCATCCTCAAACACATATACACCTACATGCCTTGTAGAATTCCACACATAAGAAAGAAAGATACTGGGATGAATAAACAAAATAGGAAATAAAATGTAGAAATGCATGCAATACATAAATAAATATGAATCTCCATATATGAAATAGAACATTTAGATATGGTGCTACTGAGATGTTTTGGTGAGTTCTTAGTTTTTTTGTGGAAGTAGCCCTTCTTAAAAATGCATGAACATTCACTGATAATAGGTCTGTAGTGGAGTCTACAAGGTCTACATTGCCGGACCATGTAGAATCCGGACCTTGTAGACTGACATAATTCTGTGCATAGTTTAGTCTACACAGGCCATATTTCAAATAATCAAAATCTTACTTCATTCATCTTAAACATTCTTGATTTGGGGGATTGGTAGTTCCCATGAAATCTGAAGTTGTTCAAACGACAACAGCGATCCACACCTTGAATTAAATCACACAGCCGAGTGAAACCTTGTTGGCTGCGTCACGTCACAGTCACGAAAGGGGCTACTTAATTAATTAATCAAATCCACTTTATTTATAGAGCACATTTAAAAACAACAAAGTTTACCAAAGTGCTGTACAAGTCCCACAACATAAGATAAAAAAAAAAAAAAAAATTTATTTTTCTCGAAGCTTCGAATTAAAATCGAAGCTCGGCCCCGAAGCTTCGATTGCCAAAAAACGCTTTGAAGGTCAGCCCTACATTATATATATATAGTATAGGTAGTGCTGTCAATCGATTAAAATATTTAATCTGATTAATCGCATGATTGTCCATAGTTAATCGCAAATTAATCACATTTTCTTTTTCTACCTTAAACAGATATTTTTCAAGTTCCAAGTTTTAATACTCTTATCAACATGAGTCAACAAATGCTTGCTTTATGCAGCCATTTAACACAAAAGGATGACCCTCATGCATTGCAAATTTGCATCAAATTCAAAACAGAGTGATGCACAAAATAACTTAAAAGAAAATAATAATTTAAAACAATGAATAAAGTGTGCATGAAATAATAGGGGAAAGAAAACGTTAGGAACTTGTTACATTCACCCACACAAGGGCTGATGATTCACACCCCCCCCCCTCTCTCTCTCACACACACACACACACTCTCCCAGCTCTCTTTCTCTCTTGCCCCTTCCTCATCTCTCTCACCCCCCCCTCTCTCTCTCTCACACACACACGTTGAGTCAGAAACAAACATAGTATCAATGAGAGTATCAATAATATACCTGATGTTCTAAAGTTAATCGTGAGTTAAAAGAAATTGTGGCGTTAATAGAATTGTGCGTTAACTTTGACAGCCTTAACACATTAACTGCCACGCAGTTTGCCCCTCTCATACCACTCTCTGCCACCACTCTAAGCCTATGGAGATGTTCACCTTCTTTGCAGGGCTCTAACTTTTTAAATTGTATTGCTAAATTGACATTACTATGGCCCATTCAACATCGATTATCTATCGTTCAGGATGTAGGAACGTTATACTTTTTCATTCATAGATTCATACGAAAATACCGTCTAGAATATAAATATGTTTTTATCGTTTTCTGCAGTAATTCCTAGAACGCTAGTTATAGGCCTAAACCTAGAGCCATATGAAATCCGCGATAACGGAATCGCGGACGGAATCGCGGAATTGAGCAAAAAAAATGGAATCAACTGTAAATTGGACTTGTACAGCACTTTGTTCAACTTTGTCAGTGCTGTAAAGTTTAAACCTTTTTAAATCTTAGACAAACAAAACACTTTGCTTTCATGAAATATTGTAAGCCGTCATTTGAGGCTTTATAAAAGCAGCACAATGAACACAAATCTGTCAGTGCCGAGTCCGACCTCATCTTAAATAACAAACAGCATTGCTTGTTGTAATTAACAAAGAGAGGCAGAGTTGATTTTGCAAAAAAATATATATATATCATTTATATTTTTTAATAATCACATTTTATTTTCATATTCGAATCCCATGCCCATCGAACGAAGCTTCGAAGTATTTAAGACAGCCCTATTAAATGGACTGTTATATCTTATTAAATTGTGGACATTTATTCATTCCCACTTATTAGACACTATTTCTGATGGTAAAATGAGTGGATCATCATGCGTGGATGAACGAGGGGGGGGGGGGGGGTCGTTTATAATTCCGTGATCGTCAGTAAATGCTTTATGTAGTATGGGTGATATATTAATCAGAGCAGTTTGCATTAATAATAATAAACAATCACGCTGAAAGTAACGTTACTGTCCTCTTACCATTCGCCGATGAGACTGGAGGAAAAAGATCCCACTTATTTGACATCGATCGACTAGATCCATTTCCGGTTTGTATGGCGAAATAAACGCCCAAAATCGATTATTGAGTTATGGCAGCGATCCATATACACTGATGTGTGTCTAGAGTCCCGCAACAATATGTGACTGCCGGACGCATTTCCAAGATGCACGGAGATCACCAGAGATCCATTTCCGGTTGTAACTCGCCCGATCATCCACCAGGTGGCGGTATTGAAGCGTTGCACGGTTGTGGCGAGTCTCACTGTCTCAGCCGAGGCTGGGTGAGGGAATTATGAATACTATGGCGAAAAAATTAAATATGATCTCAATAACGTCGTACGCCATGGAATGGCGGAATTCGCATGACCTTGAAACCCGTCGTAAGCTGTTTTTGGCGGTGGATGTGTTAAGTGTAGGATATATGTGCATTTTTACTTTAATTTCTAATTTCCAATAACATTTGTAACCAATTGGTATTTTGTAACCAATTGTACTCGAAGACAAATATACTGCATTAGCTTATACAATGTCATTGCCTACAATAGTGGCTGTTCCGGGTACACCAACTTAGGCCTTGTCCAGACTAAAAAGATTTTGATCTTTTTCATTTTCGTTTCGTTTTCATTTAAAAAAAAAAAAAAAAAAAGTTTCCGTAAAAAATAAAAACGTTTCAAGATAAGTGTGTGCCACAAATTTACAAAATAAATGTCTTTCCTGTTTTAGACGTTGCTCTTTTATTTTGAAACCCCCAGACCGGAAGTGTTGTTGTGCCGTCCGGTTTTGTGCTTTTGAGCTGACCTAGTTTTCCAGACATTTACATTTACATTTAGTCATTTAGCTGACGCTTTTATCCAAAGCGACTTACAAGTTCTGTACGACAAGCCATCAGGAAGGGCACAACTCTATCAGCTGAGCAACAATGTTCATCAAAGTGTTGAGTGCTACAGTGTAGGTTAGTTTATTAGGACAAGTGCATGACAGTACGGTTAGTTAGGGTTAGATTTTTTTTTTTTTTTTTTTTTTTTTATTCAGATAATGGTTGAAGAAGTGCGTCTTTAGTCGACGGCGAAAGATTGGACGTGATTCGGCTGTCCTAACTGGGGTGGGTAGTTCATTCCACCATTGTGGGGCAAGGACTGAGAATAGGCGACTTCTCTTTGATGACCCTCCCGGAGCTTGGATAGGAGTAGGTCTGAGGCGGCCAGAAGATGCAGAGCGTAGGGGTCTTGAGGGTGTGTAGTTAGAGACCATTGACCGGAGGTAGGCGGGAGCGGTTCCCTTTGCCGCACGGTATGCTAGGTCGAGGGCCTTGAAGCGGATTCGTGCAGCAATGGGGAGCCAGTGCAGGTCCCTAAGAAGTGGGGTGACATGGGCCGACTTCGGTAGGTTTGAGATCAGGCGGGCCGCTGCGTTCTGAATGAGTTGAAGAGGCTTAGTGGCAGTGGCCGGGAGGCCAGCGAGCAGTGCATTGCAGTAGTCGAGGCGGGAGATGACTGTTGATTGGACGAGGAGTTGGGTGGCTTCTTTTGTCAGGAAGGGGCGTATCCTTCTGACGTTGCTCAGGAGGAATCGGCAGGTTCTGGTCGTCGCTGCGATGTGAGCAGAGAAGTTCAACTGGTCGTCGAGGACAACACCAAGGTTCTTGGCGGTCGGGGACGCAGTCACAGCTGCATTCTCGACTGTGATTGAAAGGTCGGTTAGGGGGGAGGATTTGGCCGGCAGGTGGAGCAATTCTGTTTAGCTTAGGTTCAGTTTGAGGTGGTTGGACGTCATCCAGGCTGAGATGTCGGACAGACATCTCAGACACACACCGCGGCGCAACGTACGTTCGGGAGTGGAGAGAGAGAGAGACCGCGGCTCAAACTACCTGTGTTGTATTAAAGTAATTGATTGATGTTTAACTTGTACCCGTGTCCAGTCCTTTCGACTAGCAAACGTTGTCTGTATTTAACGTTACCTCAGGATACCACTGTCTATTGTATTTAGTTGGTTAGCTATTTAGCTAATGTTGATAGCATAGCATAGCTTGCTGGCTACAGCTCAACACCATGCCATGGGGATGCTATTTACTAAATTATGGAGGCTTTTTAATCGTCAAGGTAAGAGAGGATTTGTCATGATCAACTGAAGGGGTATGCTATGGAACAGTATGTGCTTGGCTACTACTTGGGTTTTCAGAAAAAGGCCAGCTATGTGACGCTAGTATCGTGTATTGCATCACACACAGTTGCATCATCCCGATCAAGCTCAATAGCTTCTGTAACACGAACGCAACTACTCTGTACATGCCTCCTTGTTTAATAATAACTCCCGGTGTTTAATAAACACTTCTAGCCAGGCCATATCTGGACATATAAGACATATATGTATCATGTTTCTTTTTTTGTTGGCTGGGTTTTGCATGCAGATTAAGGGAGATGTCAATCTGTTGTCGACGGTGGTAGTACAGGCGCAGTACATTTAGCTGTAAAAGTCAGATCAAGCTCAATAGCTTCTGTAACACGACCGCAACTACTCTGTACATGCCATTGTTGTTGTGATGTTTTCACACGCAGGGTAAGGGAGAGGTGGGCTATCGCGTCATCGGTTCAGGAAAGATGGTGATGCAAGGGGGGTGTCTTCAGAATTGCGCACTCTGGAAGCCGGTCTCAGAAAGTAGCGTCTTCAGGCTGCCAGAACGCAGTTATGTGTGGCTGAAAGGTGCAAACGATCAAATACTTTGCCTGATACGACCGAAATCGGTTTAGTCTGGACATGGTCTTACTCTGCCACAAGTATGATGATGTTCGTCTGTGCATTTCAGGTGACAGAAACTGTTTCTGGGACTATCACTGCTAAAAACCAAGTGATTGTAAATGGTGTTCAAAGTGCCTGTTTCATTTTGCGGAGCAGGTGTGAATAGTCAGGAATTGGTCTTGGGGTGGAGGGCTGTTTGCAACCTTTAGCAATGCAAATCAGAGTTGGCCAGACAGTATTGTGTGTCCAGTGTATATTGTAATTAGGTTTCTTTAGTACATTTATTGTACCGTTTTCTAGTGCTGTCGAAATTTCTCGATTCTACGATGCATCGTGATGCGGACGACGACGATGCGGCATCGATGCAGTGACGGACCATAATCGATTATAGCCTACTAACATTGATGTGTTAAAAAAAATAAAGAGAGAGATTGAGAGAGACTTGATTTTCCAGCCTCGGCTGGACAATAAAGTTGTAACGTTAAAGAAAAATGCACCGTTGCATTGAATTGTGGGTGAGACAGCTAGGCCAACACTACAGGACACATGGCGGAACAAAGTAGTAGTGTCCAGCGGCAGCAGCTGATAAAAACCGTGCCCACGTTTTGGAAGTCGGACATTTGGGCACATTTTGGATGGCTTTTAGCTCGTCAATCAGAATGGAGTGATTGACAGTGTCGAAGGCCTTTTGTAGGTCCAGCATGACCATGCCGCAGTATTTGCCCACCTCGTTTGATGTGGTCGTTCAAATAGAGAAGGCATGTGTCAGTGGAGTGGGATGTTCCCGTGAGCAGAGTACAATACTCAGTGAGGCAGGAGTGCAACCACAGTGGAAAATAGGAATAGGCTACATTAGTACACATACAACTTTCACTGCCTTGTTGGCTAAATAAATTTACCTGTCCATTAGGGGTGTAACGATGCATCGATTAATCGAAATGCATCGATTCTAATGTGACGATTCAACTGCATCGATTTGAATATGTTAGAATAGATTATAATCGAAATTAATCACACAAAAAAAATGTGTGTATAGTTTTTATTGACCTATAGTCCATTCATGCTGAGTGAATCAGTTCCCCCAGCCACATTTGTGTATTCAAAATTTGGGGGAATTAACTGATAGAAAATCGACGTGGTCAAATGAAGAGATTTCATGATGCATTGAATCGTTGCCTGAAGAATCGTAATCGAATCGTTGTGAGGTCGAATCGTTACACCCCTACATGTGATGCATGGACCTCCGTTACGACAGACTCATATTTAACAATAACCGCACATTACATCAGCAAGGACTGGGATATTTTGTGCTGCAAAACGAGAGCCGTTCATGAGAGCCACACATAGGCCTGCCGCGATAAGCAATAAATCGATTAATTGCCGCGATAATTAAAATTAATGCAATGATTTTGACGGGCGCGATTAATTGCTATTTGCGCGTTTGTTTTAATGAGGCGGAACCAGTGCCCCTTGTCAGTCACTGTCCGTGTTGGGAGGCGGGCCGCTGGCTTTACTACAGAGCAGAGAGCACAGCACAGGAGCTCCGTGGGGCAACACCACATAGCTTAACTACATTTCTCAATAGTGTTGCTCCTTTTAACCAAGTAGCGTTATTTGTAGTGTAACGTTAGCGTTTTAACGTTAGTAGCTAACGTTGTTCACCAACAATCTCAACATTTGTTTTATCATTAGCTCATGTCGATCTACTAGTAGCATCAGCAAGCTAACGTTAGCTGGCCCCAGTCCACTAGCAGCATGTCGATCTACCAGCAGCATCAGCAAGCTAACGTTAGCTGGCCCCAGCCCATTAGCAGCATGTCGAAGTAGTAGTAGCATCAGCAAGCTAACGTTAGCTGGCCCCAGTCCACCAGCAGCATGTCGATCTACTAGTAGCATCAGCAAGCTAACGTTAGCTGGCCCCAGTCCACCAGCAGCATGTCGATCTACCAGCAGCATCAGCAAGCTAGGATAATAACAACAATACTTCCGCTCCGGTCGGTGGGCTTCAAAATAAAAGTCTAAAACCGGAAAAGACGGAGCGGTGGGCTTCAAAATAAAAGTTTTGGGAAATAAATTTCTAAAAAAAAATTCTCTAACCGGTCGCAATAATATCGCTTATCGCGATATTTTCGGGGGCAATTAATCGCCCAGCAAAATTTGTTATCGTGGCAGGCCTAGCCACACAGGTGCTCATATTGCGGAGCTGCTTTCTGTTGTGGAGGAATGGCAGCTAAAAGATAAATCTGTAGTGCTGATTACAGATAACGCATCAAACATGATAGTCGCAGCTCAAGTCGCAAAATTCTCTCATGTAAGATGTTTCGCCCATACAGTAAATCTCGCATCACAGTAAGCACTCAAAGTGCCTACGGTCGCCAGGCTTCTGGGCAGAATCCGAAGGATATCCACATTCTTCCACCGCAGCACGAGAGCTAACCACCAGCTGCAACTCAAACAGAGACTTCTTGGCCCGTCATAAACTGAAAACTGACGTTGCCACAAGGTGGAATAGCGCATATGATATGACATGGTGGATAGGTTTTTGGAACAACAACGAACGATATGTGCCACCTTGCTGTCTCCTGAGGTGAGAAGAACAGAATCCGACCTCTCTACTCTGAATGAAACTGATGTTTCAAACGCAGAGGACACTGTGAAGGCATTAAAGGCCATGAAGGATGCCACAACACTGATGTCCGAAGAGGGCAATCCAACCGTTTGTCTCATCGCTCCATCAGAGACTCACCCATGATCCACGAGACTGTACTCACCCATGATCCACGAGACCATCGGAGACTCACCCATGATCCACGAGACCATCAGAGACTCACCCATGATCCACGAGACCATCGGAGACTCACCCATGATCCACGAGATAATCAGAGACTCACCCATGATCCACGAGACCATCGGAGACTCACCCATGATCCACGAGACCATCGGAGACTCACCCATGATCCACGAGATCATCGGAGACTCACCCATGATCCACGAGACCATCGGAGACTCACCCATGATCCACGAGATCAAGCATGCCATCAAAGCAGATCTCCTTAAGAGGTATTTATTTATGGTTAATTTTTTATTGATATTTTCAGCAGACAGTTGTCATAAAAAACACTGAATTATTTTGCTGTTACATTAAAAACAATTCTAAGTAGACTAAACATTAAATGTTGCCAAGACAAAATATAATTTTTTTTAATGAAAATGTTCCCATTACCTAATCTAAAATCCAATTCTGCATATCTCAAATATTAGGTACAACAGTGATGCAGAGAAGAAGTTCCTTCATACAGCCTCTTCCCTGGATCCCCGCTTTAACACATTGACTGCCAGCTATTGGCCTCATCCTGTTCTAGCTAGGCCACACTTTAAAAGATAGGAGTGCGTCACCTTGTTTGTAGAGCTATATCTATATTCTATATTATAGCTATGGATACAATACTATGGTCATTTGATAGTAACTATATTCTGTAGGGCTGTCTTAAATACTTCGAAGCTTCGAATATAAAAAAAAATCGAAGTTAAAAAATAAAAAAGGAATATTATTTTTTTTTCATTTTTTTTCTTTCTTCAGTGTGTGTGTGTGTGTGTGTGTGTGTGTGTGTGTGTGTGTGTGTGTGTGTGTGCATGGGGCCATTGGGTGGGGCCGGGGGACAAATACACTGGAGGAAAGTAACCCAGCTCAGCACTGCCCAAACTATATCATCACTATTGCCTGTTTGAAGGATATCATCCTCAAACACATATACACCACCTACACGCCTATTCTCAGTCCTTGCCCCACAATGGTGGAATGAACTACCCACCCCAGTTAGGATAGCCAAATCCCATCCAATCTTTCGCCGTCGACTAAAGACGCACTTTTTCAACCATTATCTGAAATAAAATAAAAAAAATTAAATAAAAAAAATCTAACCCTAACTAACCTTACTGTCATGCACTTAAACCTTACTGTCCTAATAAACGAACCTACACTGTAACACGCAACACTTTGATGAATATTGTTACTCAGCTGATAGAGTTGTATCCTTCCTGATGACCTGTCGTACAGAACTTGTAAGTCGCTTTGGATAAAAGCGTCAGCTAAATGACTAAATGTAAATGTGAATGTAAATGCCTTGTAGAATTCCACACATAAGAAAGAAAGATACTGGGATGAATAAACAAAATAGGAAATAAAATGTAGAAATGCAATACATAAATAAATATGAATCTCCATATATGAAATAGAACATTTAGATAAGGTGCTACTGAGATGTTTTGGTGAGTTCTTAGTTTTTTTGTGGAAGTAGCCCTTCTTAAAAATGCATGAACATTCACTGATAATTGGTCTGTAGTGGAGTCTACAAGGTCTACATTGCCGGACCATGTAGAATCCGGACCTTGTAGACTGACATAATTCTGTGCATAGTTTAGTCTACACAGGCCATATTTCAAATAATCAAAATCTTACTTCATTCATCTTAAACATTCTTGATTTGGGGGATTGGTAGTTCCCATGAAATCTGAAGTTGTTCAAACGACAACAGCGATCCACCTTGAATTAAATCACACAGCCGTGTTGGCTGCGTCACAGTCACGAAAGGGGATACTTAATTCATTAATCCAATCCACTTTATTTATAGAGCACATTTAAAAACAACAAAGTTTACCAAAGTGCTGTACAAGTCCCACAACATAAGATAAAAAAAAAATATATATATATATATATATAAAAATGTATACGTTTTTTTTTTATTCAAAGCTTCGAATTAAAATCGAAGCTCGGCCCCGAAGCTTCGATTGCCAAAAAAAATTCGAAGGTCAGCCCTAATATTCTGTCCAAGATGCAAAAAAGAATAAACTTTTTCATGAATACGCTTGCGCGTTATCCCGTGGTGAATATAAGTATAGTTTCGGAATGATCCGGGCTAATTCCTGGGAGGCTGAGTTATAGGGTGCAACGTGAATTCTACTAAAAGCATTGGCGTTTCATCCCTGGACACGCTACTATTTACAAATTTTATTTCATCATGAATGCATGAAAGGGGGGGGGGGTAGTTTCTGATGCTTTGATTGCCAGTAGCGGCATTCGTTGTGAACCCTACACACGCTGATCAGCTGGATCGGAATGAAAACATTGCAGGATCAAGCTGGAATTGACGTCAGATGTTCCTTACCTTAGATCGGGCTTATTCCAAAAAGAATATTCCAATCGTTTGATCGCCATCTGGTCCATGACATAATCCAGCACAACACATGCATCGGGGGCATTTAAAGCGCTTCAATGCGACCGAGTGAACCTCTAGACTTCCCTGTACTAAAAAACTGCGCCCGGAGCGGTTTAAACGTAACACACGGTCTGGAACAGGGTTTACTGCACTCTCGATACTGCCACCTGGGAGGATCTGGCCGGTACTCCACCCTTGGGTCCCAGTATGCCTTTAATGTCTGAGATTGAATAGAATATTAAAATCGAAAAAAGGAAACGGACTAAATAACGTATATACGTGGTTGGCGTTCAACGGTTGTCGGCCAAACACATATATAAACAGTGTTGGCGGGGAATGTGTTAAAGGACTGCCTTTTCTCAGAGGAAGGGAAACAGGAGGTCTACAAAGCAGTGACTGAGGAGGCTGCATTCTTGGAGGTAATTTCACCATGTTTCATGTAAAATATATTCAATTAAAACTTAAAACGGTCATATCAATAAATTAACTACAATGAGTAAACGTTTTATAAGACTGAGAAAAACAGGGGCGGCTACGTGGCGTAGTGGGCAAGGCGCTTGCCACGAATGCGGAGACGCTGGGCTCGCCTGTTCGAGCCCAGCGCTCCACATTGCTTTCAGTTTAGCTGGTCGTTCATACTAATACACATTGGCCGTATTAGGGGGTGGGAAACTGATGGGTGAGGATCGGGCGTTGTGGACAGCGACTCCTACAGGTCGGATGGTGCGCCTGCGCACAGTAGAATCAGGAAGTGTCGGGGGCAGCGTGAGCCTCCCACGCGTTACTCCTCGCCACTGAGAGATCGAGCTGCGCAGGTGAAAAGATGCAACTGCTGTTACCTCAAGTACCGGAGGGGACTTGTGCTATGTATGACTTAGTCCACATTGCAGCCGGCTTGTGGGAGGCAGGAAACAGCGTTCGTGACAGTAGAGGGTTGAATTGGATGATACGAAATTGGGATGGGAGAAAATATAGAAAAATGGGAGAAAAAGTGGATAAAAAAAAAAAGACTGAGAAAAACAGTTATCCTAATAGATGTGAGCTGCTGCATTGATTGAGAAGGAGCTAATGGCTGGTTTAATGCTATTTCTTTCTCTCCTCTCCTCCTCTCCTTTCAGACACAAACTGAGTGCGAGGACACCCAGGACAAAAGCAGATGAAGCGTCTGGGGGAATCGGCGAAGGAGAAGAAATGCTGCCAGTGGAGGACGAGAGGCCTACATGACCCTCTGCTCCCAAAAGAAGGGCTTCATCGCTGCTCGTGAGTTTGCTGGGACAATCTTTCACAGACACTGAAGGTACAGTACAAACCAAGACCGCCTATGCCAGGGCTGAGGAGGACATGGACAGACACTGTAAAGCCCCATCCCTGGCTCTCACTGAGGAGGACATGGACAGATACTGTAAAGCCCCATCCCTGGCTCTCACTGAGGAGGACATGGACAGATGCTGTTAAGCCCCGTCCCTGAGGAGGACATGGACAGATACTGTAAAGCCCCATCCCTGGCTCTCACTGAGGAGGACATGGACAGATGCTGTTAAGCCCCGTCCCTGAGGAGGACATGGACAGATGCTGTAAAGCCCCATCCTCCCCCACGGCCCCCAGTGTCGCCTGTGTTCCTAGCTTAACAGATGCAAATGCTAGCTCTGTTGATACTAGCAGCCCATCAGTTGCCACAAACCCTCTGCTGCTAGCTCATATCAGACACCGCCTTTTTCCACCTCCAGAACGGATCCTCGTAGGTGACTCCATCGTCAGACATGTTACAATTCCGAAAGGCATCACATATTCCTTCTCGGGTGCAAAAATCAATGACATAGCCAAACATATCCCAGACATTGTAAACAGATATCCATCTGCCCACAAAATCATTGTGCACGCTGGGACAAATTACATTAGAGGCAGGCAATCAAAGAAGCTCCATGAGGACTATGAAGCTATTGCCAAACAAATTTTCTCCGGTCTAATTCCAACCCTCCGCCGGAGTTCAGAGCTGTTTAGTCGTACGTACAGTGCCGATCAGTGGCTGCGGAATTTCTGTACAGCATGTGGATACGGATACATTGGCCACTTCGATTCATTTTGGACAATGAGGGATTTGTACAAACCTGATCAACTTCATCCCAGCTATAAAAGGACTCTCAGCTCTATCTTTCAATTTATCCTGCCATCTAGCCAGTTTTGCAGACTGACGCTATACCCCTGCTAGATATTCCACATCAGCTATTCCGAGTTTCGAAAATCGGATGGACTATAGCCTGATATAACATTGATATTAATAAAAATTCAAATATACAGGTTATAGTAAATAATAGACCTACAAGCAATAGAGTAGGGATGATCACAAATCATCTAGACTAGAAACTACAACAACGAGGGTGCCTCTACCTGGGCAGCTGAGAGCCTGTAGCGACGGTGTTATCCACACTAATTTGCGCCCGCTACGACGTGCTGCGACCAGTGTGACGCCAAATATCACTTTGAATATGGCTCTGATTAATGCCAGATCGCTATCAAACAAGACATTTCTTCTGAATGATTTTTTCACTTCCCGTAAACTGGATTTTATGTTTCTAACGGAGACCTGGCTACATGTCGATGAGTCCATACCTTTCTCTGAACTCCTCCCTCCTGACTGTACATTTATCAGCGCCCCACGACCACCGGCAAAGGTGGTGGGCTTGCATGTGTTTTTAAATCCACTTTTCATTGTCGGCAGATTGCAGCTGTCACTTACTCTAGCTTTGAGCTGCAGCTCTATGAATTAAATGCCTCTCCTCCCCTGCTGTCTATCGTCCACCAAAATACAATAAGAATTTTATCCAGGACTTTGAGAACTTTCTGTCTGAAACCATGGTGGCTTTCGATCATTTTCTAATCACTGGTGATATGAACATTCATGCGTGTTGTGAATCCAGTCCTCTGGTTAAAAGCTTCTTGTCTCTAATCGAGTCTTTCAATCTCACTCAGTGGGTCTCTGGTCCAACCCACGAAAAAGGACACACATTAGACCTAGTGCTGTCTCATGGTTTGAGTGTCTGTGTAAAAGAAATATGTGATAGTGCTTGTATTTCTGATCATATGCCTGTTTTATTTTCTGCTGTTGTCCCATGCTCTGTAGTTGCTATTCATCCTCCTGCACACCGTTTTCGTGCTATAAACACAGACACTGCGCTGAATTTCCACACAGCTTTTAATGACTTTGTGCTTTCTAGTGTGGATGGGTAGAATGCCCTAAATGTAGAGGAGCTTGTTGCACTTTTTAACTCCACTTGCACCAGCATCCTAGACTATCGCCCCATTGAGGAGCAAACACCCTAGGGCTCCTTCGGAACCATGGATAAATAATGCTATCCGTGTGCTCAGACGCTCATGCAGGCGTGCTGAAAGAAAGTGGAAGATGGATAAGTTGCATTTCTCGTTTGGGATTCTAAAAGACTGTAAAATGGAGTATCAGAGAGCCATGAAGGCTGCTAAAACTGAGTATATCTCCAATCTTATTTCTAAGAATATTAGCAAACCCAGGGTTCTATTTAATACTCTTGACTCTCTTGTAAACCCTTGTGATACTGCCCCTGTTGTACCATCGACCTGCTCTCTGTAATGATTTTTTCTTATTTCTTTGTTGACAATCTCGTCTCTTCGGTCTGCACCCCCTCTTGCTGCCCCCGACCCCTCGGTTCCACCTGTGTGCCCAGCTGCTTTTGAGGAGTTTAAACCCATATCCTTGTCCTCACTGTCTGAAGTTGTTCGTGAGTTGCGGCCCACAAACTGCCTCTCTGACAGTGTTCCCTCTCGCCTTTTAAAAGAGGTTTTTGATTTTGATTCAGTTGGCTCTTTTATTCTTCTTTTGGTGCATGCTTGTTTTAGTTCAGGAATTTTTCCAACTTCTTTTAAACACGCTATAGTGCAGCCACTAATAATAAAAAAAAAAAAACTTGGACCCTTCTGTTCTCTCAAATTTTAGGCCCATCTCGAAACTGCCCTTTCTGTCCAAAGTGCTGGAGAAAGTAATCTCCATCCAGCTGCAATCTTTTTTAAAGACAAATGACATCTATGAGAAGTTTCAGTCTGGTTTTAGACCTCGTCATAGTACTGAGACTGCTCTTTTAAAAATGTTCAATGACCTTATTTTAACTGTGGACTCTGGGTGTGATGCCATTATGGTAACACTGGATTTGACCGCTGCCTTTGATACGGTGGATCATAAGACCCTTTTATCCCGCCTAGAACAGTGTGTTGGCATCAGAGGTGCTGCCCTTATCGTACCTGACTGATAGGACTTTCTCTGTCCATCTGGGTGAATTCTCCTCAAATGTGGCCCCTCTTTCCTGTGGTGTTCCCCAAGGTTCCATCCTGGGTCCCTTGTTATTTTCTTTATACATGCTGCCCTTAGGTTCTATTCTACGCAAACATAATGTCTCTTTTCATTGCTATGCGGACGATGACCAAATTTACCTTCCTCTGAAAGTAGAGTGCAATAACTGTCTAGAACCTCTGCTGGCCGCTCTTGCCGACATTAAGATTTGGATGGATCTAAACTTCCTAAATATTAATGACGGCAAGACGGAGGTAATTGTGTTTGGGCATTCTGGACCGCTTGAGAAACTCGGCTGGTGATTTAGGGCCCCTCGATGCCAAAAAACAAAATTCTATAAAAAGCCTTGGTGTCACTTTTGACAGTGATCTGAAATTTAATAAACAGATTGGGTCTGTGGTTAAAGACTCCTTTTTTCAACTTAGGCTCCTGGCAAAGATAAAGCCCTACCTATCTCCCAAAGACCTGGAGAGGGTCATCCATGCGTTCATATCGTCAAGGCTGGACTACTGTAATGCTCTATATGTGGGTCTCGACCAGCTCTCCCTACGACGCCTGCAGCTAGTGCAGAACGCTGCTGCACGTCTCTTGACTGGCACTAAGAGGTGTGAGCACATCAGACCAGTGCTTGCTTCCCTGCACTGGCTCCCTGTTCGTTTCAGGATTGATTTTAAAATTGCTATGTTTGTTTTTAAAGCCTTAAATGGTCCCTCAGTACCTAGCTGAACTTCTCCATGCTTGCACCCCAGTTAGAGCACTGAGGTCATCAAACAAATTACTTTTGGATGTCCCAAGGTCTAGGCAAAAAACAAAAGGTGACCGAGCCTTTGCAGTGGCTGCCCCTAAACTGTGGAACAGTCTTCCATTACAAATTAGGTCTGCTCAGACCCTAGGGAATTTTAAGGCTCAGCTAAAGACTCACCTATTTTCTTTTGCGTTTTGAGGCTTAGTAAGCCATTATATCCCTGGTCGTGTCGTGATTGTTTTTAATGTATTGCAGCTTCTGAATTTGTGTATACACTGTATTTGTAATCTTTTGTATTTCTTAGTTTTTTATATTGTTTTAATGTATTGCAGCTTCTGATTGTGTGTATACTGTATTTTGTATATATTCTTTTGTATTTCTCAGTTTTTATATTGTATTTTTAGTATTTCTCTGTGTTATATTGTGAAGCACTTTGGTACAACTTCGGTTGGTTTTAAATGTGCTATATAAATTCTCATTTCCACCTTTATTTAAAATCGTAAGCATCTGAGGTTTCCCTCATTTACAGAAACGACGATTGTACAGAACATAATAAAAACAATATTCACAGACATTTAAACACCAGAGTAAAAAAATTAAAAACGTTTAAAAATAATTTTAAAATATCAACTAAAACAGTTACAGGTAGTCACACAATGGTCTGAAATCATACATTTAAACATTCCAAGGGAAGGGAGAACCTCCAATTTTAGCGTGAGTTAAATAAAGTTGACCTTGACCTAGATTGAAGAACCTACAAATTCCAAAATGCTGAGAAGGGGGCAATTTTGTACTTGCCATATTTCATAGGAGGAGGGAGGATATGAGATGAGAGGAGAGAGGAAGAGAGGAGGGGAGGAGAGATGGAGGGAGGGATGATATGAGAGGAGAGAGGAAAGGAGGAGGGGAGGAGAAAGGGAGGAGGGGAGGATACGAGATGAGAGGAGAAAGGAAGGGAGGAGGGGAGATGGGGAGGATATGAGAGGAGGAGGGAGGGAGGATGAGATGAAAGGAGGAGAGAGGGAGGGAGGAGGGGAGGAGAGAGGATATGAGAGTAGAGGAGGAGAGGAAGGGAGGAAGATGCCAACATGATTCTCAAGCCGACCTAGAAGAATCGAATGATCGATAGTGAATATGTAATCTATTATATTGTCCTGCCTTTTATATGGACCCTGAGTGCATAATGAAATGTAGATTGATTGACATCCATGAGGTGTTTAGGAATGATACAAATTAAGAACAAAATTACTTTAAATAATGTAAATAAAGTAGTAAAACGATCACCTCTGGCAAGCTTGTCTATGTCCAGCAGACCATCCTTGTTGCCACGGGTGATGGGAAGCGTGTGGACACTGTGGACAATCCACTAGGGTTTTCTCTAGACGTTGACACAAAGATGCCCAAAACAAAATCATCATGGTGGACGCAGTGGATTATTTGCCAAAAAACTAAAAGCTAAATTACAGCAGGTTAAGAGAAAAAAGATACCTTCATGTCATGGTTATAATGGACTGAAAATCTGCCAAACTTATTTTTGTTGTACTGTAACGTTACTTGTGATGTAATGACAGCTAATCTAATGAGAAAACCTCCACTTCCTAACAAGTTGAAATAAAGGTTTGAAACGGGAAAAAAAGAAATGTTAGCTTACTAAGCATACTAGGACCGCTACTGTTCCTAATTTATGCAAATGACATGTCGTCAGCTTGTGACTGCAACTTGTTCCTGTTTGCGGACGACTCAGCCCTGCTGGTCTCTGACAAGAACAAGTTACAGGTTGAAAAAACCCTCAGCTCTGAACTAGGCAGAATCTGCATATGGCTCGCTGATAACAAACTATCATTACACATGGGCAAAACAGAGTCCATTCTCTTCGGTTCAAATAACAAACTCAGCAAGACCGACGGCTTCTCAGTTACAGTGGGTGACAATATTGTCACAAGGAAAGATGAAATTACCTACCTGGGTTCCATCCTAGAGGCTAATCTCTCCTGTGACAAAATGGCATCCAATGTAATAAAAAAAGTCAACCAACGAACTCGATTCTTGTACCGGATCTCCTCTCTGGTAAACAAGAATACCCTGAAGAGACTCTGGCAGGAGCACTCATTCAGGGGTACTACGACTATGCTTGCACCTCATGGTACCAAAGCACCTCAAAGGCGCTAAAAACAAAATTACAAACATCTCAAAACAAACTGGTCAGACTACTGCTTGACCTTACTCCTAGAACCCACCTCACCCCTGCCCACTTTGACAACCTAGGATGGCTTAGAGTAGATGACAGAGTACAGCAACTTGCAATGGGCCTGGTCTACAAGATACACTACACGACCAAGGTACCCATGTACATGGCAAAATACTTCCCAAAGGTCAGTGAATACCACGATCACAACACCAGAGGGAGCTCCACAAATCATGTTAAACCCAGATTCGGCTCAAATAAGGGACTAAACACGTTTCGCAATTATGCCACATCAATGTGGAACGCCCTACCCAAAGCTGTAAAGGAATGTGGATCACTACCCACTTTCAAAACCTCTCTCAAGAGACACCTACGGGAGACTGCAATGCAACACTGGCCCCTGTAAATATCCTAACCCAACCCCCTCCAATGTACAGTCATTTACCTAGTATTGTGCAGCTTTACTCCCGCTGCTGGGGTGAAGGGATGGACAGGATGCCACTCAGTTGTAAAACGGTTTTAATTCTTTTCTCCAACAGGTTACAAACCTTGAAACAAAACACACATTCAATCAATAACTACCACAATAATACTATCATTCTTAAAACAAATCGCTTACACACATTCACTCACCAGTCCTCACTCGTTTCCCTTCGCTGCTGTCAAATTCCCCGCAACTTCTTGTTTACTGTTTCACTGACACCACGTGACGTATCTCGACCAATTACAGCCCACTCCTCGCTACGTCCCTGGATCACATGTGAATGAATACACCTCCATTCACAACTTTAACCAAGCATACAGTGCCTCCATACATCCGAAATGACAATATAATTATAACCATAGCTCAACTACCACTAATCAACATTCACATAAACGCACAGCATAAAAAACAACACAAAAAAAACATTACTTATTTACAAACGCAGACTAAAGTGCACCTAACCTCCACCACCACAATAGAAAGCTGCACAAGTATGGTCTTGTCAATAGTCCAATGTACAATTTTGTTTGTTTGTACAGAGTCCCCCCCCCCCCCCCTCAATGTACAGTTTTGCTTGTTTATACAATGTGCCCCCCCCCCCCCCCCCCCCCACCCACCTCCAATGTAAATTACCCAGTATGGTTGTCAATATCCCAGTGTACCCAACCCCCCCCACCCAACCTCCTCCAATGTACAGTTTCTACATCAAATGTATATACTCCCTTTTCTTGACTCCTTCTGTATCACAAACAGTACTGTATTTGCAAATCTGGTATGTCATAAATGTATAGATGTAGCAGTACTGACTATCTGTATGTCATGTATGTCATATATGTCCTGATGAATTGAAAATGGGGGACCCTGGTGTAAACAAGACGAAAGTCTTTCTCTGGTCTGCATCCCCTTAACAATTGTGTGTATTGAGCTGTACTGTATTGTACCCATTCTGCAATCTGTTAATAAAGTTTTCAATCAATCAATCAATCAGGCTAGAGCGTGTTTACTTAGTTTGTCTTACTTTCACACTAAACTCAGAGTCTCTTCTAAGGTAGCTCTCCAAACCATGCAACGTAAAATATGATTGTTCTCAGAACAGAACAATCACAAACTGAGAAGGTTTGGTCAAGGTTTAAGCAAACAACACATTGGATATGTCTGTGACATGTTATAATATGACTTACCAAAGAGCAGATAACTTTGCGTCGTTCCAGATGTGAAAAAGGCAGCTGTGTGGATAATTATATGTACTGAGCACCAATATGTAGGATCGTTTTACTTTTATGTAATGAATCATGTAGGATAGTTCTATGTACTGATCACAGACATGTAGGATAGTTCATTTATGTACTTATGTTAATTTACGTATCGTAAATGTCTATCGTTGCTTACTTTATCCATTTTGATTGGAAGCTGGAATCAAAATGCTTGAATCTTCCGAGAGATTGTATCGCAAGCTCCGTAGACCTGTGTCAAGCTAGCGACAACAACCGTTGTTTCCGTTAATATGGCCATTTGAATATCACCAAAGTCTAAACACCAAAAACACGTAGTCCATAGTAAACTATAGCTCAATACAGCAGAAAGAGCAGTATACCATCACTTGTAAAAGGTGTAAGACATTTTAAAACATTGCCTACCTGGTGTTTGGGGCTCGCTATCAATGATGACACTCATTGTGTTTCAGACTCGCATCCTGTCGAGATCCGTGCATAAATGAATACTAGCCAGTCTGCTTCTACACTCTTGAGAGCGCCCTCTGCTGGAGGTAACGTAACATCTCTCTTCACATAAACTGAAAGCATAATGTTTCTTTTAGACTAGACTAACATTCTGAAGTTTCTTACACAATAAAGAAAAATCACTTTGAGTGCTAATGTATTAGAGAAACAGAGGTTTGAACACAGTGAAATAAAATATTTTCTCCTTACTTTTGTGTTGACTTGCTGCCAGATGCCTGTTTTTGGGTTCCAGCTGAGAGGGAGCTGGAATACATAATGGTTCCATAGCCTGAACTGAAGTTTTATGTAGTACAAGTTTATAAAAATCCCACAGAAAATGAGTGTTTAACAAAGGGTTTTGTAATGTGTGTACCGCAATAATTCAGCGTGATTGTTCAAAATGGCTGTCCACTTCCATTAATTCAGACGCGCAAGTCAAAACAAAGAACAAAGTTAGTCTTCTTCTGCCCCCTTCTCGTTCGGAGCAGACGCTCATAATTTTCACCATTTTTACCGGTACACACATTACAAAAAACAAATTTTCCATGAGACTTTTATAAGCTTTGGACCTGTACTACAGGCTATGGAACCATTATGTTTTCCAGCTCCTACCTCTCAGCTGGAACTTAAAAACAGGCATCTGGCAACGAGTAAAAAGAAAATGTGAGTACACAAAACGATTACTTCAGTGTGTTCAAACCTCTGTTACTCTATTTCATTAGCACTCAAAGTGATCTTTATTTATTGTGTAAGAAACTTCAGAATGTTACCTTTCAAAAGAGAAAAGTATAAAGTATAATACAGCGCAAATGACTTTGGGTATGCAATGGGGGAAAATGTAATAAACTAGCCCCATTTTTGCCCGATCCTTAAGAGCTTAACATGCTGAACAAAAATATCCAGGGAAAAGGAAGCATGGCCTTCAGATGCTGGAGAATGTTTTGGCGTTTGAGCGCAACATGACAATGTTTGCCAGAGATGTACAGAAAGGTTCATTCTCTCACTTCCCCTCCATGAGAGAGTTCAAAGAAGCACACAGCCACATCAATTGTGAGAACTTACAGCATGCGATCATCGAAATGCAAACTGCATTTGGACAGATTCAGTGATTTTATAAAGGAAAAAACACATTATCCAAATCCCCCCCCCCCCCACCCGACCCCCTCCAATGTACAGTTTCTTCCCCTTCGGGTGTATATATTTTTTTATGATCTCTTATTCTTACACAGTACTGTATATCCAGTGTTTCCTCTGAAACAAAATTCAGCAGCGGTGCTGTGCCTCTAGGGGGGTCCCCCGGATTAATTTTTTTACATTTTAAAGTTAAATGCATCAATCTGGTGCACTTTGAGAGCAAAATAAAGAGGCTAGATCTATGATGAACTTTGTGCTCAAAACACAAAATCGACTAGACTGCAGTGCTTTCTCCCTGCAGCCTTTTCCTCAGGTCAGTCTTTTACATTAAGCACCCCCCACAGCCCAAATTAAATGATAAAAAAATAATATAATATATATATATATATATATATATATATATATATATATATATATATATATATATATATATATATATATATATATATATATATATATATATATTATAATAATTATTATTATTATTTAAATTTTTTTTAATTAATAGTCTAGTTCATAGCAGCAGCGGTCCTAATTCAGCAGCGGTGCAGCGGCACTGCTGAATGCATATAGGGGAAACACTGATATCTGTATGTCATAAATGTATTGATGAATTGAAAATGGGGGACCCTGATGTAAACAAGATGAAAGTCTGGTCTGCATCCCCCACTATCAATGCCGGCCTTGTTTACCTTTTTACCCCGTTGAATGCCATCATCCACTTCAATGTTAGCATTAAAAACATGCATAAACTATGTTTTAAATTTGTGTCTAATCTGCCCATCGCTTATCAATGACTTGTTTGCAGTCAACATTGTCAAAACGGATTGTTTTTTAATTGGTTCATATCCTTTTTATAACATTTCGAAAAGCTATTGTTCTCTCGAAATCTTTTGGAAAATTTAAAGATTCCCCCATAAACTGCATTTATTGGAATATTCTCGAATACACTAGACACGTTGTAATTTTTCGGCCTATTTATGAATAGTTTTCAAATAAACGCTAGATTATCGATAGTATGTGTGTACTTATGCACGCTATAGAGGCGGGCTGAAAAATCTATTATCCATTTCCTCAAGATCACACACACACGCACACACATACGGGACATGCTGTTATCTCAGTGAATACAGCTCCGATTACCCCAAGACTGGTATCATAGACTCCTTACCTTAGATCAGATGTTCTCCAAAAAGATTATTCCAATTCCTGATCGCCATTCCAAATATCGATCGCGTTTATTGATTGATTATTGGCTGCTGTAAATATATATTCCAGGCTGCTTTCCGTCTCGCGATCAGATCCCTCATCATCAGACGGCTCGCCAGCACAGTGGAGTTGGCTCCACCTCTACAGATCCCACAGGGATCTCCCAGTATAATCGACTGACCTGCAGTTACACAGGGATAGACGATAGGGGGCGGTTTTTTCCCATCGGAGCTCCTGGAGGGGCTGCTGTACCAACGGGAGACTTGGTTGATGAAATATGAATTCAGATCGCTAATAAAAAAATCAAACGACAAATCGCGTCATCGGCACTCAACGGGGGGCATGATAAGACGACAATTCTCGTCGTCTGCATTCAAAGTGTTGTAACAATTGTTTGTATTGAGCCGTACTGTATTGTACCCATTCTGCGATCTGTTAATAAAGTTTTCAATCAATCATTCAATCACTCAGAGCAGCGACACTGATTGGCTGAGCATCGAGTCCCTGAGCGGGTACGACGACACCTGACAAACCGAGGCTGAGTTTCACTAAAGCATCTCGGCGCAAAATATTCTATTGTCTTGTAATTCTTGCACCAATTTACAATCTAGGATTGTAGATGGTATTGGAAAACCGCTGATTGTCAAAGAGACAAAGCCATTTTGAAGAAAACAGCTTGTCTCTTAGAATAGTCACGCTCCTTGTTTGTACCTGATGTAGCAACAGGTTTAATTTAACTTGAGCCAGTGCCGTCCAGTACAGCGTTAACTTGTCTAGTTCTCTAGTAACGATGTGTCTGTGAAACTATTATTTAATATGTACATTGAATTAATATAAAGCCGTATGACCAGGCATCGTATGGTCATAAGCCTAACCTTATATTTTGATAATACATGGGTATGTACCAAATCCCAAAAGCGACAACATCCGATTAGATACTTGCTAAGCTATCCTGGTGCAGTTATTTTCATGCTGATAAGTTGACGTCACACACCAGACACGTTAGTGTGTGACTCTACTCCCTTCACATGTGATAATATATAATAATAATATATTGTCAATCATCATCCGTATGTCACCAGGTGCTACTCCTGGGTGGGCCGCACCGGGGGCAAGTAGGTGGTGTCTCTGAGCCGTCAGGGCTGCCTGTACCACAGCACCGTCCAGCACGAGCTGCTCCACGCGCTGGGCTTCAACCACGAGCAGACCCGCAACGACAGAGACAGCCACATCAGAGTCCACTGGGAGAACATCATCGACGGTGAGATCTACACCCTACACCTCCAGCACCCAATCTGTCAGCGTGCTACAGTCTCTCTCTGGTTTTTGTAGTGGACTTTCTATTCTGTGATTTCAATAGTAGTTCTTTATCAAACAGGTCTGTATTCATTGATTGCCCGATCATAAATGTATCCATAAACTGTTTATTTTTGTACTGGACCCTCTCTCTTTCTCTCCCTTCTTCTACATTGCGTTTGTTATTTCTAATCAATTGATATACACCTATTCTCTCTCTTCCACTCAGACATGAAGTACAACTTCAACAAGATCGAGACTCTGAACCAGGGAACACCCTACGACTACAACTGTGATGCAGTACGAGAGGTCTGTACAAGAAGCTCACACCTACAGTACTCACTTTGTTTCACCACCAAATACTAGCAGCTATTCACACATAGTGACTTAAGAGCAGGGAGGAATCTGGGCTGTTTGTTCTTCAAGATGAGAAGATCTACTACAGTGTAGTAGAAGCTTCTATCCCCAGGCCATCAGGCTGCTAAACGAACAATGAACACTACACAACAACAACCACCAAACGCACATAGCACACACATCCACACGCACTTTAAACAAACACACTGTAGCACCCACTCCACACACTTTATAGCACACACCCACTTTAAACAAACACACTGTAGCACCCACTCCCCACACTTTATATTTATTGATGAAGGATTGCACTACAACTCGTACACCTTACTGTAAATTGTACCTAAATTGTACCTCATCCCATTTCTGCTTTGCACTATATAGTACTGTACATTAGTACACTGCATAGTATTGTATATTATATGGTAACTCAGAACATTGTACATATGTCTATACCGAACACTGTGACCTCATTTTCTTCTTCTAAATTACATGCTATACTATGTTATTTGATACTATCTTGTCTAGCACAGTCTCTGGAGCGTAACAGTAAGAAGCATTTTGTATGAAAGTATTCTGTACTTCTGTATGACAACTATTAAAGAAACTTGAAAACTTGAAACTTGTAGGCCATGTCATTGATGGTGCCAAGGTCCCTGTAATGGGTTTCTAATCAAACACTGTTAGTGCTGTTAGTATACAGGCTGAACAGACTCTAGTGCTGTGAGTCAACAGGCTGAACAGACTCTACTGTGAGTAAACAGGCTGAACAGACTCTAGTGCCGTTAGTATACAGGCTGAACAGACTCTACTGTTAGTATACAGGCTGAACAGACTAGTGATGTGAGTAAACAGGCTGAACAGACTCTAGTGCTGTTAGTATACAGGCTGAACAGACTCTACTGTTAGTATACAGGCTGAACAGACTCTAGTGCTGTGAGTAAACAGGCTGAACAGACTCTAGTGCCGTTAGTATACAGGCTGAACAGACTCTACTGTTAGTATACAGGCTGAACAGACTCTACTGTTAGTATACAGGCTGAACAGACTCTACTGTTAGTAAACAGGCTGAACAGACTCTAGTGCTGTTAGTAAACAGGCTGAACAGACTAGTGCTGTTAGTAAACAGGCTGAACAGACTCTACTGTTAGTATACAGGCTGAACAGACTCTACTGTTAGTAAACAGGCTGAACAGACTACTGTTAGTATACAGGCTGAACAGACTCTAGTGCTGTTAGTAAACAGGCTGAATACTCTACTAGTGCTGTTAGTATACGGACCAGGAATGAGGTTGTTGACTGCTGTAACTGAGTGGTGAGACTAAACAAAAAAGACTAAATCGAGACTAAACGAAAACTAAAATGCTCAGACCTGTAGTTGACTAAAACTGACTAAACAAAAAATAAATGAAGGTGACTAAATGATGAAAACGAAAAAGAGCATTTGACACATGACTAAGACTAAAATACAAAATAGGCAAAAAAATGTATTTATTACACAACTACCTACTAAATAAATATACAGTATTTTCAAAACAAGTTATGCCGTCTGCCTTTTTTATTTAAACATAGTTAATGCATAATACTATTCTTCACCCACATTCCTGGAGGTGTTGTGGAAGATTATTTGACCAAATCCAGTTAGTTTACAGAAATTGAGATCGAGATGAGCTATTCCAAAGAAGGTTATTTATTTCTGTGATCATCACAAAATCAGAGGAGCAGGTCAATGGATAGGGAAAAAAAGATAGTTTATTCTGTGCACAGAGTCTCAGTTCGATACAGTGGAATACTCTTATTGTGGTGTTTCTTCTTGACTTGTTTACTTGTTGATTGTATTTCTTCAGGTAATATCTGTAGTATTATGTATATTTAATAGGGCTATATTGAATATAATATTTATTTAAAGCAAACAAACTAATTTACCCAAAATGAAAGCCTTGTCACGTATGAACCATAAAAATGAATAACTGTTACAATTACCTGGGGGGGTCAAAATAAATTCTGTGCATGGATTATATAACAGACAGCTTTCTCTTGGGCATTTCCTGGTTGTCACAGCCATAGATATACAAGGTGTCGCACTAGAGCACCAGCATGTCATTTATCCAATCAGGTGCATTCCACGTGGGGAAATGGGAAGTAGGGACTCGGGAGGGGATACATGCCTGCTGCAACATTCATTTAATCTATAGCACCTATAACACTTTGAGCGCCACGCCTGGTTTTACGTTTTACCGCTTGAATGCCACCATCGGTGCCAATGTTAACGTTAATATCGCCTAATCTATGTTTTAAATTATGGCTATGTGTCTAATCTGCCCATCGCATTATCAAAGACTATTTTCCGGTCAGTGCTGTGAAGGCAGATTGTTTTTTTATCGCGTCGTTTCCGTTTCAGAGCAGTTAGAAAAGCCCCCGTTTTGATATAAAAAACAGCTCATTCTGGAGCATTCTATGAAAATCATCTTTTAGTGGAATATTCCACAACGTTGATATTCGTCGGCCTTTTTATGAATCGTTTTCAAATAAATGCTAGATGATCAATATTATACGTGCACGCAAGCACATTACGGCCGCGCACTGATCGCTCCGTTGATTTCCTCACGGACTTTTACAGTGAAACCGAAAGAAGACATTTCACAAAACAGCTTATAACTTCATCAAACTTACTCTGATTATCCTACCACTGATAACATAGAGTCCTTACCTGACATCAGATGGTATCCAACTGGTATATTCCAATTCCTGATCACCATTCGAAAAAATCGATACGTGTATGGATCCAACGCGATACAGTAGAACTCCATGATCCGCGGGGCTCTGAGGCTCCAGAATGAACTCTGGTAACCCCGGCTGGATCAGTGAACTGGAAAATGTGGAGTACCGGATTTTTTTCCCCATTCACTTTCATTGAGTCCATTCCAAAATCACTTATGTCATCTGGGAGACGACAGGGGGCGCTTTTTTCCACAGTGATCGCCGGCGCCCCTCGGCTATACTCGGGTAGGCTCGGGTGATGCAATAATTTTTCAGATCGCAAAAAAAAAAAAAAAATCCGAGAAATCTCGTGAGTGGCATTCTACGTCACTATTAAAAACCCGAGAAATCTCGTGAGTGGCACTCAAAGTGTTAAACAAGGTAAATACTTCACCTACAAACACAATACTGTTCTGACAATATTAATAACAGTAATTTACCTCTTATGACCGGAGCCCTATTTTCTGAAAATCCGCCTAAAATACATACCTAAGTAAATGGAAGATTGCTCCACTTCTACAAGGCCATTTGCATGTTCTTGGTATCTATGGACCTCAGTGAATGTATCCCCAGTGTCAGAAATATTATGTCTATTACTAGGCTTGCTTAAATTGTGATGAAACAAAGGAGAATATGAATTATGATTTTTCTTTGCATCTTTGACAGTGAATGTTAAAAATGACCAGACATGAAAACTGCCACTGAGCTCTAAGGAAATTAATAAAGGGAAGATGATTAAACAGATGGTTTTGTAGATACAGTACTGAATTCTGCCATCCAGACCCATGCAATTTGAGATATTATTATAGAATATAGAATATGAGGCCTATAAATGACCTTATTATAGCCAACTTGCACATCTATGGATCGGGCCAAATCTACTCTTTCCAATGGCAGAGTTCAATTTGGATTTAGTATCACCAGGCGTGCATGAAGAATCGAGAATGAAATCGACTGTAAATACAGTCAGCTTTTTATTTTTGCGAGAGGTCCGCCATTTTGAATCCGTTTGCGGCGCGGATTGTTACTAAATGTTCACAGAAGGTAGACACACCAACTGCACTCCAATATATGCCAATAACGTTCAGTTTTGTGATATAGTATCCCTAGACATAAGAGAAATAAAAAAAAATCATACACAAGTCATTTGTTTGCTTGAGGCTAGAAGGTACTGTAGTTTTTCGAAATTTCAACGCTCATTGAGAGCTCTGGATGCCCTGTGCTCATATGACTACAAAGCATCATCAGTCGGCGATTCAAAATGGCCGACCTCCATGGTAATATTATCATGAATGAATGAATGAATTATTTTATTTCAAATGTTTACAAATAAATAAACATAAACTAAAAAAAAATCGAATTTCTTTACAAATAAACAAACGAAAAGGATAGGTTTGAAGCCGAAGGCTTATAGAGCAACCTACCCCTAATTCAAAAACAAATTCAAAAAAGTTAAAGTTTTCAAAATATAACAAACAAAAAAATCAACAATCAAAAATCAACAAAAATCGATCCTGAAACAAAAAAGTTAGTTTGCAAGATAAAACAAATAAACAAAAAAATCAACAATCAACAAAAAACGTTCCCGAAAAGAACATACCGTAAGCCAACATAGGAAAATCAAAGCTTAATCTGCAATAGCCTACCCGAGTTTCACATTTCAAAAACTAAAATCTCACTAATAACATTTAACCTATTGGTAAACAAACGTATTGCTGAAAATATTGCATACACAATATGACTGCTGTTGTGACATGGTTAGGATGTTTACTCTTGGATATGGTTGGAGAAAAAACGCAACATTATGTCATACAGTCTAGACAGATTGATTTATGACATGATGTCATCTGCGGACTGCACGGGTGACCGCACAGTCGCTGAAAAGAATACTTTCTTTCAACCTTGATGTGAATGGAGCAAGTCTGGAAGTGGAGGGGTCTTCTCTGGAGGGCTTAGACAATCCTTCTCTTGAAGAGGCCAAGCCTTCTCTTGAAGAGGCCAAACCTTCTTTTGAAGAGGCCAAACCTTCTCTTGAAGAGGCCAACCCTTCTTTTGAAGAGGCCAAGCCTTCTTTTGAAGAGGCCAAGCCTTCTTTTGAAGAGGCAACACCTTCTCTTGAAGAGGCCAAGCCTTCTCTTGAAGAGGCCAAACCTTCTCTTGAAGATAGAGCGGTCAGGTGGCGTAGCGGAGATTGCGCTCGTCACCAATGCAAGAGGCTGCGGTCTCAACTCTCGGAGTCAGCATTGCCTCTGGCTTGGGCTGATGCTATAAGATATTCCTTTATTAATTCCAGCAACACACGCATACAGCTCATCGTCTCATTAATAATTATAACAATCACAATCATTACATTTTTACAGTAACAATGCCACAGCATAAATTCAAACAGACATGTACATTTGTTGACACATGTCATCTACAGAATGCCTGAGACGCCATATGCGATAGTCAGGCTGCATCAACAACAGAGTAGTTAAACAAAGTGTTGTTGCACCAGGTGGGCGGGAGGGAGGGAGGGATGGACAGGCGGGGGTCGGGAGACAGTCTTAGGATCCACTCCTACAGCGCGCACACGTGGCAGCCGTCCAGAAACAGTTCTTACGGCGCTCGGCGTAAACACGGGAGGGGAGGAGGTCTGGGTGGGGGTTGGGGGTGGGGGGGGGGGGGGGTGCCGAGGCCAGATCTGGAGGGGGGAGGTGAGGTGTTGGGAAGGGAGACGCCGCATTCCAGTTGTTATCTCGTCTGACTCCCTTTTTTCGAGGCCGCGAGACAGGCAGACCTTGGCATTCCACAGTTTCACACCAGACTTGAGAGTGTGGGGGGGAGGGGGGGGGGGGTGCAAGTAGGAGACAATGACCCCTAAAAGCACCGCTCTTGACTCAAATTCGATCCGTCGCTCTCTTAATGTCCTGCGCGACCCCCAGCAGGACTTGACCTCTCAACTGTTCGTCAGATGAATGGACAGCGAGTCGTTTAACAAGTTCCATGTTGGTTTTAATAAGATCCATGTGGGAGACTTCCAGTCTGGCCACAGCTGTCAGGCAGCGGTCCACACGGTTATCATCCTTTTGTTCGTCTCTTTTCCCGATTATTCTTGTACAAATCCAGATCCAGATTGCGATCGCTCCCAAGCCGATCAGTAGGATTGTGATGATGTACACATCTTCAACATCCTCAATTTCAAGAGAATACAGGCATATTGATCGCCATTTATTCCAACTGTCAATCGCAAAGCCCGCTTGATATGTCCCGATTGGACACAGCGGATCAGCTGCGTTTTGCTTCCGTGAAGAGAAAATTCGATTGCTGCAAATGACCAGCTTACTAGTTGATCCATTGTAGTCGAGTAGGGAGCCAAGTCTGTTGAAAAGAGTAGAATCCACACCGTCAGGGAGGCAGTTAGGGCCGGCGATAGGAGTGACCTTGGAGGTCTAGGGAGAGGAAAGAAAATGCGACTGCTCTCGGCAAGAGGGAGGGAGGAATGCTAATGCTATACTAACCTGTTTGGCTGGGTTAGGGGGAGGGAAGTCACGGGTGGGGATCTGGCGTTGTGGACAGCAACGCCTACAGGTCAGGTCTGGGCGCTTGCTCAGCGGAGGCAGGACTTGATGAAGGCAGCGTGACCTCCCACGCGTTACACTTCACCAATGAGAGTCCTCGCTGCCAGGTGAAAAAAGAGGCACTGGCTGTCGCCACGCGTATCAGAGGAAGCGTGCGGAGGACTTCAGGTTTCCCTTGTACCGACCAGTTGGAGAACATGCGCACAACAAAACAGGTAGGGGAGGGGGGGAATTGGCACAACGACTAAATTGGGACGGGGAGAAAAACAGAGAAAAATCGGAGAAAGAGAAGAGAAAAAAAAGAGAAAAAAAAAACCTTCTCTTGAAGATAGCAAACCTTCTCTTGAGGATGATGTGCCTTTTCTGAACTCTGATAACCGTTTTCTAGAAGAACTCCATCTGGTTCAGTGTAGGTCAGTTTCCTCTTCAGCCTATGTGTATTCTCACTGTACTGCTCAGGTTCCGAGTCAGATTAAGAAATCGCCATGTGTTTGCCAGTTTTTTTTTTAATCCACTCTTTTTCTATTTTTCTCCCATCCCAATTCCGCTGTGCCAATTCTCCCCTCCCCTGTCTTGAACGTTGCTCACATATGCCCCCCACTGGCCGGTTGTAGGGAGGATAGAAGCCTTGCATCACATGTCCCCTCCGATACATGTGAAGGCAGCCTGTCACATCTTTTCACCTGCCAGCACGGACTCTCATTGGCGAGGTGTAACGTGCTAGAGGCTCACACTACCCCCGCCATTTCCTGTCTCTGCTGTGCAGGCGTCCCCAACCGACCTGTAGGAGTCGCTATCCACAACGTCCAGATTACCACCCATCGACTTCCACCCGCTAACTTTGCCAATTGAGTTAGTATGACGGCTGGCCCAAGCCGGAGGCAACGCAGACAGCCGGAGTCGAACCCGGTGTCTCCTGCGTTGGTGACGAGTGCAATGTCCGCTGCGCCACCCAGCCGCCTATGTGTTTGCCACTTGAAGTCGTTGGTGACCTGCACTGAATGGCAGTTTTGGATTCAGCAGATTGTCCCTTTGTTATCATACAATCGGACTCATCAGAAGTGTCCTTGCTTTCGGTTGTGGTTGGAAGTCTCCTCTCTTCGCACTTGCGTACATTCTTTGCAAAATCGCCATCATCACTCTCAGAGTCAGACTCGGGTAAAGGAGGACTCTGCGATAGGCTACGTCTGACGGCCTTCTTCATCCTTACAATCTGACTTGGAGGGAGATCTTCGGAAGCTTTTTGGAAATTAATGAAGATGTTTAGTAATCAGAACTGTGTTCAGTTTCAGAGGTACTTAGGTCCCCATCACATTCAGGGTCAGACTCAACTTCACATGAAGGTGTCATCGGTGGCCTCAGGTTCTGATCACCGGTCTGAATGTCGCTGTCCTCCTCCTCTGGGCCAGAAAAAATGGCACAGTGTGCATAATTGATGTTCTTCGCCTTCAGGAAACTGTTGAAAGAGTCAAACACCTCTATGTCAGAGGAGGCAGACGCTGATGCTAGTTTTGAGGTGGAGTCTAGATCTATGGATTGTTCACGTTGCAGATCTTCATGTTCCAATCCTTCCTCTTTAAGTGAAGCTTCAGTCTTCACCGCACTTTCACACTGTGAAGAGTTAAAGAGTGCATGTTTAGAAGATTCAGTACGTTATAGGCTCATATCTCCGATTCATACATCCCATGCATACTGATGTGGATACACAGATACTGATGCCGGTACTGAAGAGGATACCAGGCTAAAATACTGCAGGTACTGAGGGTGATACCAGTCTAAAATACTGCAGGTACTGAGTGTGATACCAGGCTAAAATACTGCAGGTACTGAGGGTGATACCAGGCTAAAATACTGCAGGTACTGAGTGTGATACCAGGCTAAAATACTGCAGGTACTGAGGATGATACCAGGCTAAACTACTGCAGTTACTGAGTGTGATACCAGGCTAAAATACTGCAGGTACTGAGTGTGATACCAGGCTAAAATACTGCAGGTACTGAGGGTGATACCAGGCTAAAATACTGCAGGTACTGAGTGTGATACCAGGCTAAAATACAGCAGGTACTGAGTGTGATACCAGGCTAAAATACTGCAGGTACTGAGTGTGATACCATCATACCAGGCTAAAATACAGCAGGTACTGAGGGTAATACCAGGCTAAAATACTGCAGGTATTGAGGGTGATACCAGGCTAAAATACTGCAGGTAGGGTATATTTGCAGTTGTGAAGATAATCTAACTCACTTGGAGTGTGAATGTGATACTGTATATCACAGGAAACTACTCAACCTCTATATATACTAGAAACTTAGTAAATATAGAGAATAGTCATATTTAACCTCAGTTAGTAAATATAGAGAATAATCAGATTTAACTTCAGTTAGTAAATACAGAGAAGTCAGATTTAACTTCAGTTAGTAAATATAGAGAATAGTCAGATTTGACCTCAGTTAGTAAATATAAAGAATAGTCATATTTTACCTGTTTGTAAATATAGATAATAGAAGATGTAATTGCAGTTAGTAAATATACAGAATAGCTACTGATGTTTATATGATATGGACCTACCGTATGACTCCTACAATGTGATTGTAAGGAGGAAAAAATTATTCACACATCCTTACATGAACATATTCTGTACACTATTGAGGGATTTGGAGTGCTTTTTCAATGTATGTGATGTATAGATTGGGGGAAGATGGTAGCATCTAACGGTGCCAGGTCAGAGAGGGCAGAAATGTGTTTGGCTTAGCAGAGGTTGGTTCAGAGCGAGTGAGCACCACACTGAGCAGGGTGTTTGTTTTGAATTCCGATCGAAGACAAAACAAAGATAAGGGGCCACAGAGGCAGAGCGCGATGGAGGTTTTGACAGTGAATGAAACGTTTTGAAATGTGTGTAAAGGTTAAACGCGGTTGTCATGACAGCGCGGCACATGACAACCAGAAAGGGGTGGGTTATCATAGCTATGACGAAGATCCTATAAAGCTGACGGTGGTTCCGGGTAGGGCCAGACAAAAAATCAGACCAAAGAAACGAATCCCACAGGAGGGAAGAGACCAAGATATTCTCTCCTCTCATCACAGAGAGGAGGGGGGGGGAGGAAGAATGACACATCATCATTAGCTTCGGCTACCACGAGGATGGTCTTGGCTAACGAACAGGCCTGACCATTGTTGGACTGAATAGCAGAGGGACAATAGACTGGACTGAAAGATCATTAGATAGACTGAACACACCGAAAGATCATTAGAATAGACTCTTCAAGGACAATACAATCTGTTAACATCTGAGCTGAGGTTTCTGTTTATCAAATAAACCACGCTTCTCCTTGTAAGGTATTTCACGTTGTCGAAGTGTCGAATTCTTACGGAGGTGGAGAATTATTATGGTTTGCGGATTGTACTAACGGGGAGAGATAAGGATTTTATCAGCCAGTGTCGGAGACGTCAGGACCATTAAAATGACACAACGCAGAGGAATTGGATGGAGAGCCAAACAGACGAAGACGTGATACTGGCCAGATTGATCAGGATCTAACAGTTGGTGCCGTGACCCGGATTTGCAAGAGATAAAAACAACGGGAACAGTTGGTTGCCGATGACAGCCGGATTTGCAAGAGATAAGAACAACGGAGACAGACATTTCAATAATGGGGCGACAGTGGACAACAGTCATCGTGTGTGGGAGAATCATGATCGAGCAAGGTCGGCCAGCCCTGGGAGAGAGCGCCGAGTCGAGCGGTCATGAGGCGAACCAGCGCTGGAGGAGAAACAGCGATTAGGAGAAAGATGTGAGTTCACTGTGCACACACGGTTGTTTTGATCTTTTAAGCCAAATAAAAACGAACAGATAGTGCATCCGTAAATAAGTAGCGACAGAGAAGCCAGCTGTAATAATATGAGCAGAGCATGGTGTTTTGAAAAACCAAGATGGGTTTTATCTATAGAGAATGAAAAACAAACAGGGCAGGCTGGACGGTTTTGAGAGTGTAAATGCGAGATGAGGAGTGGGGGGAACGCTTGAACCAGATCGAGAAATTGTTATGGCGGGACTGTCGTCAAGACAGAAGGAAAGTCGAAAGGAGATTGTACCAGTGTGTATTATGTCCGATCAGGCAAGAGTATTAGTCTGAGAAAGCGTCCCCTGAGATGGATAGGAAAGAGAGGAAATGTCAACAAAATTGAGAAGACAAAATGGCCGCAGAGCCACGAGGAGATTAGAACCGGGAAGTGACACGTCAGCTACAATCCTCTAGACTGAGTTTGGCCGCCATCTAGGGGGGGCAGTGGGATAATACAGGCAAATGGAGGAGGAGTAGGTCGCCACCTAGTGGCGGAAGGGGGGGGGGGTAGTGCTGGGGAGTTTCCATTACCCATAGGGGAATATTTAGAGTTTAATTTAATTAAGGAGTTTAATTTTTTCAAATTACGAACTGCTTGTGTGTATACACGGTGGTGTATGTGAGAACTTTGTAAAGGAACTCAAAGTGTGGTATAGAGCGACGGGACAGCTCCAGGGCGACGTAGACAGCCCTGTGTGGTATAGAGCGACGGGACAGCTCCAGGGCGACGTAGACAGCCCTGTGTGGTATAGAGCGACGGGACAGCTCCAGGGCGACGTAGACAGCCCTGTGTGGTATAGAGCGACGGGACAGCTCCAGGGCGACGTAGACAGCCCTGTGTGGTATAGAGCGACGGGACAGCTCCAGGGCGACGGAAACAGCCCCGTGTGTAGTATAGAGCGACGGGACAGCTCCATGGCGACGGAGACAGCCCCGTATGGTATAGAGCAACGTACAGCTCCAGGGCGACGGAGACAGCCCCGTTTAGGGTAGAGCAACGGACAGCTCTGTTGTATGTTAGATAATAGTATGAGTACGTGTATGTGAGTTAGGGGCAGGGAACCAACCTGCTCTGTTGTATGTTAGAGCGATGCTCTGTTGTATGTTATTATCATAATAATAATATCGATATACGGGTTAATTAAATAGTTTAATTATTGAATGGGTTAAATAAGAATTGCACAGAGAGATGAGATGCGGTTTAATCAAATAAGTTTAATTATGAAATAAGAGGGAGTTCGATCTCCAGTGGGGCCTTCTCACACCTAATAAATAGGCAGAGTCTTGAAGACATGTCACCAGAAGAACTGGCGCACGCTGGGGGTCAACCTGGGATGAACAGATAGAGCGCGGAGTGGGTATCGTTTAGCTGCTGGTGTCACGCCGGAAGACAACAAACAGGGAACAGCCCTGTAGGATTAGATATGGGTGTTGGGAAGGTGGGGGACTAATCGATAACAAATAGCGCCATGGGCTGTAGGACACTCACACCGTCCAACAGTCTGAAAGGGCGTGGCCATGGCAGGGGCTTGCAGAGGAAAAATATATAGAGAACTGGAGATAACATGGAACGAGCTGCAGGCCCAAAGCCACGGTAGACTAATAGAAAACACCGGGTCGAGTGTACAGAAAAACTGCTGGCGTGGTGTTTCTGCTTTCAGAGTCTGGAGAGGGCCGACGGCGGTGGAGATGAGCCTCAACCAAGATGACCGACGGGGCGGAGACGGCCAACGGGGCGGAGACGGCCGACGGGGCGGAGTCCAGCGGTCGCAGGCGGTGTTGCCCAGGGGAGAACGAGGCGGACATCGGAGGGGGCTTTCCTGCGGAGACGCTGTTTAGAGAGCGTTTTGAAACAACAGAGCACGGGCGGTGAATCATGGACAAACAGGGACTTCCTTTCAGAGTCAATCAGGAGATCGAGAGACGAGACAACAGCGAGAAGTCCTGTGTTCATTGATTAGGAGTATGAGATATAAATGGAGGATTCATATATAAGATATATGTATAGAAGGATATATATATATATAGAAGGTAGATAAGAGGGAGAACAGTAAAACAACAGGATATAATTATTGGGAGCAGACAGGGGGGCTCTAATTGTTATGAGTCGTTGGATGTTGTTGGTTTTGGTGGTCTGTTTCGGTTCCCTTTGTGCACAAAGGGGGGGCGCAAACAGACATCAGCCAGCAAGATCACTGGGTTGACCGCGGGCCGTCTTCATTTCTTGTGCACGAGAGATGCGGTTGGTTTGCTTCAACCACAGGCTATTTTTGGCATAATTAATTAAAAAACCAAATAATGATTTATGATTCTGAAGGTTGATTAAGAATCAAAGGGGGGAATGAGGGATTTGGGGTGCTTTTTCAATGTATGTGATGTATAGATTGGGGGAAGATGGTAGCATCTAACGGTGCCAGGTCAGAGAGGGCAGAAATGTGTTTGGCTTAGCAGAGGTTGGTTCAGAGCGAGTGAGCACCACACTGAGCAGGGTGTTTGTTTTGAATTCCGATCGAAGACAAAACAAAGATAAGGGGCCACAGAGGCAGAGCGCGATGGAGGTTTTGACAGTGAATGAAACGTTTTGAAATGTGTGTAAAGGTTAAACGCGGTTGTCATGACAGCGTGGCACATGACAACCAGAAAGGGGTGGGTTATCATAGCTATGACGAAGATCCTATAAAGCTGACGGTGGTTCCGGGTAGGGCCAGACAAAATCAGACCAAAGAAACGAATCCCACAGATACCAAGATACTCTCTCCTCTCATCACAGAGAGGAGGGGGGGGAAGGAAGAATGACACATCATCATTAGCTTCGGCTACCACGAGGATGGTCTTGGCTAACGAACAGGCCTGACCATTGTTGGACTGAATAGCAGAGGGACAATAGACTGGACTGAAAGATCATTAGATAAACTGAACACACCGAAAGATCATTAGAATAGACTCTTCAAGGACAATACAATCTGTTAACATCTGAGCTGAGGTTTCTGTTTATCAAATAAACCACGCTTCTCCTTGTAAGGTATTTCACGTTGTCGAAGTGTTGAATTCTTACGGAGGTGGAGAATTATTATGGTTTGCGGATAGTACTAACGGGGAGAGATAAGGATTTTATCAGCCAGTATAGGAGACGTCAGGACCATTAAAATGACACAACGCAGAAGAATTGGATGGAGAGCCAAACACAAGAAGACGTGATACTGGCCAGATTGATCAGGATCTAACACTATGGTCTCAGTCACTCTATAGCCATGAATGGACTCCTGTCTCTGCTCAGTATCTGCTTCTAACAGGTTAATATATCATAGGTAAACGGCCTATGATATATAATCAGCAATGGGAGATGTACCTTATGGACTAATATGGACATAGACGAGACACAGTATATGCATCATGAGAACTTACATGTCAGAATTTACATGTTAAATATGTATCAAGTAATATGACTCTTTGTCTGCGAGAGATATAAAACATTACTGTGTTACGGTCTCTTCTATCCTCTGCTCTTTATCCTCTCCTCCCCCACTCTATTTCTGATGAAAGAGCATTTTTACTTCACAAACTGTATGGATCCATATGAGGGCTGCACGATTTTGGGGAAATATCTAATAGCGATTTATCTGACAGATATTGCTATTGCGATTCAATTTGCCACACACACACACACACACACACACACACACACACACACAGATAAAGGAAGAATGGCTTATAGTAGACTTAATGATTTTAGAATATTTCAGCTAACGAAGTAAAATGTTTATTATCATCAACTATCCAGTTCGTTTTTATAGTGTAACATTTTGCTACTTAAACGATAATTGAACGTACAGTAGAGAGGGATGGAGGGAGAGAGAGAGACGGGCTCAGCCCCGCCCCCCTTTCCCTACTATTGAAACTCCGCTGTTTTCTGTCTGTGAGCAGGGTTAGTTAGCTTAGCTTAGTTAGCGCCGCGGCTAACGTTAGTTTACCCCGACGTGGGCATCAGGAATGACGAGGATGCAAAGCTTGTTAGGACGCATTGGAGTTTTCACTGCACATAGAAACAGCGCAGGGGAAAAAGGCAGGGACTTATTTTGGGTAGCAAAATATGACCAAATAGGCACACTCTGAAGCCCTGCTGTAACGTCTTCACACACAGTCTTCTCCCTCTTCCTAGGCTCCTCAAGGCCGTTCCTACCGCTGCCTAAACTGCCTCCCAGAAGTCGATCGCTGCTGTGCTCTGTGCCGGTTGTCGGACTACACTCAAATCAACTCGAAAAGGATCTAATCAGTGGATTGCATATTTTCGTCAAGAAAGCAGAATAAGGCTAACCCTCTCTGCCTCTTGGGACATCTCAATCGGGCTACCAACTTGAAGACGTGGACATTTGGTATCGAGGCTTTTGGATTGCAATAAGAAGATTTTGGATCCGTTTACCGCGCACAGGACCTACCAAAATGAACTGACTAAGACACTTGGACTAATGCATTCAGTCATTTGGACGGAGTTGTTAAAACTCACTCCACTCAAATCAATAGTTATAATTCACTCTACTCAAAATCTAATTTAAATCGATGTGGCTGGAAGAAATGTGCCAGCCAGTCAGCCAAAACAAATTCCTGGACGAAGGTCGAACCAGGGAGCTGCTGGAGTCGAAGGCCCTCTCGGAGATAAGTATGGCATGCGGCCCCCACCCCCTCCCCCATCTCCCCTCCCACATGTATGTTCAGCGCCTGACGGCAGCTAATTAGTATGTGTGCTGGAGGGGGGAGCCAAGAAGACTGCCTCGTCACAAGTCCCACCCCCCAGCTGACAGCATTGTAGTCAGAGCCTGCCCCGCCCCTTCCTGTTTTCAGGACACTAACTCTTTCCTCCGTCCCTCCCGTCGAGGCTCAGCTGGCTGGCTGCAGCAGACTATACATACGCTGCCTCAGATATACTGTAGTCGACATGTGTCAACAAATGTACATGCCTGTTTGAATTTATGTTGTACCATTATTACTGTAAAAATTTTATGATTGTGAAATGATTGTTTAATGAGATTATGAGCTGTATGTGTATGTCACTGAATTTCCCCAAGGGGATTAATAAAGTATCCATCTATCTTGCTGTATAACATATCCCAAATCGCAGGCTTTGCGATTTGCTAATCGTGTCGTTTCAAATCGCCATTTCGATATAAAATCTATTAATCGTTCAGCCCTAATCCATATTATAATAACAATTATATCTTATTGAACTTCAGGAATGGTCTCCTAATCATTCGGATATTAATTTCAATATTAGTATTGCGATTTATATTCTTAATACCTCGGACCACGGATCATGATTTACATCGAAACACATCATTACAGTGATATAACCACCTGCATAAACAGTGGCTCAGGAGGTAGAGCGGTCGTCTGGTCATCAGAAGGTTCCCGGTTAGATTCCAGCTCATCCTGGGCAGTGTGTCGAAGTGTCCTTGAACTAGACATATAACCCCTAACTGCTCTCGATAAGTAGGTTGGCATCTTGCATCGTGGCCGCCGCCGTCTGTAGTGTCGTTTAAGTTCTCCCATCGTCTTGAAGCTCTTCCCACACTGGTCACAGCAGTAAGGTTTCTCTCCTGTGTGTACCATGTGGTGACTTTTAAGCTCTGCCTTTGTCTTGAAGCTCTTCCCACACTGGTCACAGCAGTAAGGTTTCTCTCCTGTGTGTAACATGTGGTGTGTTTCAAGACTTCTATTTGTTTGGAAGCTCGTACCACACTGGTCACAGCAGTAAGGTTTCTCTCCTGTGTGTACCATGTGGTGTTGTTTAAGCTCAGACTTTCTCTTGAAGCTCTCCCCACACTGGTCACAGCAGTAAGGTTTCTCTCCTGTGTGTACTATGTGGTGTTGTTTAAGATGTGCCTTTACCTTGAAGCTCTTCCCACACTGGTCACAGCAGTAAGGTTTCTCTCCTGTGTGTACCATGTAGTGACTTTTAAGATGTGCCTTTCTCTTGAAGCTCTTCCCACACTGGTCACAGCAGTAAGATTTCTCTCCTGTGTGTACCATGTGGTGTCTTTTAAGAGTTCCCTTTGTTTGGAAGCTCGTACCACACTGGTCACAGCAGTAAGGTTTCTCTCCTGTGTGTACCATGTGGTGTTGTTTAAGCTCAGACTTTCTCTTGAAGCTCTCCCCACACTGGTCACAGCAGTAAGGTTTCTCTCCTGTGTGTACTATGTGGTGTTGTTTAAGATGTGCCTTTACCTTGAAGCTCTTCCCACACTGGTCACAGCAGTAAGGTTTCTTTCCTGTGTGTACCATGTGGTGTTGTCTAAGTTCTAACTTTAACTTGAAGCTCTTCCCACACTGGTCACAGGAATGATGTCTCAATTCCTCCATGTCTCTATTGGTTGCCGGGCAGCAGGGCAGGGGGTGGATCTGGGGAACAGAGAGAGACAGAAACATTCAAATGAAGAGATACAGGGCTGTACAGTGCGATATGATCGCAAATTGCCCCCTAATTTGGTCCGTGCGAGTTTAAAATAATATCTGGGGGCAAGCTTGCGAGTGGTGATTTCAACCCTTCATTCGCATTTCTCTCCTAAATTAATCCATACAAATTGTAGTAAAACATTAGCCTACAACCAGGGCTGTACAGTGCAATATAATGTTGCGGTTGTAATTTCATTAGACAGACCAGCGCGGACCTTTAATAACATGCAATTTAATTGACACGAGCAATGAGCTAACGGTAGCTGCTAACCAAGGTATCCATTAGGATTATGCTAAGCTAACTAGCGATCTCTGCTAACCCTGGAAAACGGTCAAAGCGGACTCCACAAGACTAGTTCCATTCGTGAGGAAAGGGGGTGGGTTATATTGACAACGCTTGACAACAGAAGTTTAAACATAACTTCATATTTATTGGTTATTCATTTCTGTATATCATTCAATTTCCATCTCCGTGTGTCTCCATCTCCATCTCTTCCTGTTTACATTCGAGTATGACGTCATCACCTACGGCAGCTTAGACGATCAAAACGCGAACCTAGAACAAAACCCGAAGGGGGGGGCTGGCTCTCTTGTTCGTTCTCGCCCCCTCTCTCTCTCTCTCTCTCTCTCTCTCTCTCTCTCTCTCTACATTCAATGATTTAAAGTAGCCAAATGTTACACACAGTATAAATACTAACTGGATAGTTGATGATATAAACATTTAATTTCATTATCTGAAATATTCTAAAATCATTAAGTCTGTGTGATTATTATTTTCTCACAGTAGTGTGTATATATATATATATATATATATATATATATATATATATATATATATGTGTGTTTGGCTAAAGTGGATAGAAAACACAGTACTGTGTAAAAGGCACCCAAGAGTTTTTATATAAATTGTCTTAGATGTAAATAATCTTTTTTATTAGTGTGTCAGTAGACTACTCTTAGTACATTTTCATTAAATTATTTTTTAAAGCATCTTCATGGTTTAATAATGCAAACATATGTTGCAGGGACTTATTATAATCATCATATTGGCCTGACTGTATGCATCAAAGGGTTAAATCAAGCATTTTTAAGTGCTTTAGAGGAAATGTCAAAATATCGCGATATCATTTAGAGGCCATATCGCCCAGCCCTACTATAATGGTAAAATAGTTATTTAAAAATGTGCCCCTAAAAAATATTCTTTGCCCCTAAATTTCTCATTTAGGGGCAAGTGTGCCCCTAGTGAAAAAGCTTAGCATACAGCCCTGAGATAGGTGTGTAAACTGGCAGTCTAAGGCTATGTGTAGATGTATACTTTAAGACCTTCTGAGGAACCCTGCCTTACAGTGAAATTACAGAGGTGACTGTTCATTCTCCACTGGACACATAGCATGAGGTGACTGTTCATTCTCCACTGGACACATAGCATGAGGTGACTGTTCATTCTCCACTGGACACATAGCATGAGGTGACTGTTCATTCTCCACTAGACACACAGCATGAGGTGACTGATTCATATTCAGCTTTATTGTTGCATCTTTGTCATATTTCTTACACAAAAAAGAGCAAGATTATTGGGCCTTGTCCCCTCGACCTACAGCATGGCAATAAAATACACAATAGAACAATACATTACAGATAAATACACAATAAAAACCAGCATAATCATGATGTATGAAAAAGCGACAGTGCTGAGTGGTAAATATAAAAAGTGCAACAGTAGAATAAAATCAACGTAAAGTACTTAAAATATAAATACATAAATACATACAATAAAATCTGAATTATTAGATAGTGTTCATGATTCTGATGGCTTGATGGTAGTATGAGTCCTTGAGCCTGCTGGACCTGGCTCTGAGGCTGTGGTAACGCCTCCCAGAAGGCAGCAGTTGGATCAAGCTGTTGTTGGGATGGCTGGGGTCTCTAACTCATTTAGCGCCAGGGATTAGCCTTATCCCATTCTAGCTAGGCCACGCTTTAACACTTTCGCGGCCAACCACGTATATATATACATTATTCTGCGCCAGCGGTTAACGGACAAAAACGTATATATACATTTTTAGATCGTTTCCCTTTTATTCGATTTTAATACCCTATTCAATGTCAGGGAGCTGTATGTTGCCTGTAAAAGCCATACTGGGACTCCGAAGGTGCAGTACCGGCCAGATCCTGCTAGTAGCGCTGTATCGAGAATCCAGTAACCCCTGTTCCAGACCCGGTGCCACACGCTAAACGCTCCGGGCGCTCTTTTCTACTAACCTGAACCTAGGGCTTCATCACATTGAATAGTTTTCGGGACCCCCGAACATAACCCACATGGTGGGTTATGTCGTGGGCCAAATGGACATATGATCTACCAGATGGCAATCAAATAATTGGAATATTCTTTTTGGAATCCCACCGGCCACAGGTAAGGACAATTTAACGTCAATTTCAGCTTGATCGTGCAATGTTTTCATAGCCATCCCCCTGATCAGCGTATGTTGTGGTAATAACGAATGCCGTTATTGGCAATCAATTAATCAGAAACGACCCCCCCCCCCCTTTCATGCATTCATGATGAAACATAATACCTATCATATGCATTTGATTTTTTTATTGTAGCGTGTGTACGGACGAAACGCCAATAGATTTGGTATAATACACGTTGCGGCTTATAAACGGCCTCCCAGGAATTACCCCCGATGATTCCGAAATAACACTCATATTCACCACGGTATGAAACGGGAACGTATGGATGGAAATATTTCTTTTTTTTTGCATCTTGAACGGGAGGTTCTTACTGTCAAATGACCATGATATTGTATCCATAGCTATAATATAAAATATAGATTTATCTCTACAAACAACGTGACGCACAGTGAAAGTGTGCAATGAAAAGCTGGCCGTGGCTAAACAGGCTGGGGAATAGACCGGTCGCTAAACCACGCCCCAAATCGAATTTGTCCAATCATATCACAGCGAAAATCCTCGCTGGCAGAAAACTGAGACATAATCAAGTACCAAATAGATTAACACCAGAGGTCTTGCAGAACAGCCGTGTACCAGCCTATTTCAAATATGCCACTGGATTCACTTATGATCAATTCAATAATCTATGTACTGTATTTAGTATACCTAGCAGTGAAACAGCACAGCAAACTTCAGTCCCATTGACATATAGCAGAAGTGATTGGCAAATTAACACAATGCCCCTGCGTGTGCAGCTCTTGCTTGTTCTTATGAAACTGAGACAAAATCATGATTTAAAAGATTTGGCATTTAGATTTATGAACGAAGTGTTGGTACTTTGTTCAATGCATGGGTGGACTACATGTTCACAGTTCTAGGGGAACTACCCGCATGGCCTCATAGAGACATAATAATGGCACAAATACCAGGAAAGTACAGAGGAATTTCCTACAACGATGGCAATATTAGACTGTACAGAGTTAAAAATTCAAACCCCAACTTCCAAAGCTACTCAACCTACAAGTCTGCAAACACATTGAAATCCCTCATAGCATGTGATCCACGAGGTTCTGTAATATTTTGTTCAACTCTTTTCACTGGATCTATGTCTGACAAAGAAATAGTTAGGCAGAGAAACTTTATTAAGCTAATGAATGGCTATCTGGAGGAAGGGGATGGGCTTATGGTAAATAAACGATTTTTAATTGAAACTGACCTACAAGAAATTCGACTTGAAATAAACATCCCACCCTTCGTCAGAGGAAAAAGGCAGATGCCCTCTACAGATGTCTGCCTGACAAAAAAGTGGCTGCACACAGGACACATGTTGAACGTGCTATATCAAAGATAAAGACATTCAAAATTGTGTCAGAGAGGATCCCCAACATAAGGTTGACAAACATCAACCAGATCTGGTATGTTGTGAGCATGCTGTCTAACTTCCAGCCAAGAATACCATTACCTGATAGCTCAAGCCACAACCAATGGGCTATTATTCTTTCACATCAAACTGCATAACGGTGCAATATTTCTTTCTCCAATAATCTGTGAATGAGCACCATTTTGCCTTTATTACCAAATGTATCTGTGTTTTTATTGTGCTTTGAAACTACCTGTTAGGAGTGTAGGTGGGGATCACTTTTGCCACCACTGCAGAGGTTATAGGCTGGCCTAGGGGTGGACGGTATAAACGGTATACGGTATAAACGGTATGAATTTGCTCTACGGTATGGATTTTGACTATACCGTGTAACCGGTAGCGCAGCTCTAAAATAGCAATGACGTCATGTAACCACAGCGCGACTATTTCACTCGCATTTGCCCCTAAAAATAGATAGAATTAGTCATAGATAATAGATATGTGCGAACTGGAAAAGGTTATTTAGGAGGCTTCGCGCAGTGGGTGTGCCAGCCCCTACCGCACGCATGTAAACATGGGTCTAGTAGTCTAGTGGGATGGGACATGGGAGGACGGCGGCGTCTCCCTGAGCTAACGTTAGCTTAGCTACCGTTACAAAATGACCCAGTCAACTATTCACTTTTAGTTTAATACATGATGAGGCATTGTCTAACCGAACGGTATCTAGTCGGCCAGCTACGATAGCTCCTGACATCAACAAACGCTCCACAAAGTCTAGTAGAGACGTGTATGCTACCTGTTAGCTCACGTTAGCGCAAGTTAGTTCACCGTTCAAAACGAAATGTCCCATTGAACTAAATAATTCACTGAGGCGTTGTATTAACGTTATATATCCGGCTAGCAGTAGCTACAGATAGCTCCTGATATCAATGTCTTATAACACTGATTCGATGCGTATTCGAGCTGAGGGCTTGCTGAGCACAGTTAAGTAACGTTATACAAATAGGGTCCAGGTGCAGCGCCGGTAAATCCTGGCCGTAGCTCTGCTCGAGGCTACTCGAGTATAGGTCCAGGTGCAGCTCCGGAGAATCCTGGCCGTAGCTGGAGGCACTAGAGTACACACAGACAGTGGAGCTTGTTGCGTTGTCTCGCAGATAATACAAGTACAAGTCTAATTATATAATATATATATTTTATAAAAAAAATAAAAAAAATATAAAATTAAATAAAAATTTTTTTAATCAAAAACGATGATACCGTGATATATACCGTTACAGTCTATGCTTCAAATTATACCGTGATATACATTTTAGACCATACCGTCCACCCCTAGGCTGGCCTGCTACGAGAAATGTCTAAACTGTACATGAGCCCAATGATGTGTGCACAGTACCCTGGTGCCCTATGGTTTCAACAGAAATGAGAAGGGGAGAAAAGAAATAGGCTACTGTTTGAGAACACTGCTCGTACTAGCTGCTACTTGAATATAGCTCCCCTCTCCACTAAAATGTATCAGCAATAGTAGTAATCATGGATTATCATCATAGTTCTTGTAATCTTCAATCAAGTCAACTGTAAGTAATGCTTGAGAGTAGCTAGCTAACGTTATATATAGCTAATGCTTGCATCACCATGGAGGTCTAAGGTAAATGTGTATCTCATGAATGTACTTTTCCACTGCATATTGTAACCCTCTCTGTCTGCTTTTAGATGAAAAACAGGTCTATTACCTGCTGTGGTAAATCTCCCGCGGCCTAGCCCCTTTCGTGACTGTGAAGCAAGGCTTGCATCACAGTCAGGAAAGGGGGTACCTGCGGCCATCGTCAACAGTCATTCACGGTCAACTTTGTTTGTCAGACTTTTCAAAGGGGGCGTGGCTTAGCGATAGGTTTATTCCAATGGCCAAGAATGAGTTAAAGATAGGGGTGCATCACCTTGTTTGTAGAGCTATATCTATATTCTATATTATAGCTATGGAGACAATACTATGGTCATTTGACAGTGACTTTATTCAGTCGAACATGCAAAAAAGAGATCATATTTTCATGTATACGTTTGTGCGTTATCCCATGGTGAATTATTGTATCGTTTAGGAGTGATCCGGGATAATTCCTGAAAAGCTGAATTATAGAGCGCTATGTGAATTCTACTATAAGTGTTGGCGTTTCTTGCCTGGACACGCTACTATTTCCAAATCAAATGTATAGGTATTATGTTTCATCATGAATGCAAGGGGGGGGGGGTCGTTTTTTTATGCTTTGATGGCCAGTAACAGCATTTGTTTTGAACACCACACACGCTGATCAGCTGGATCGATATGAAAACATTGTACGATCAAGCTGGAATTGACGTCAGATAGTCCTTACCTTTGATTGGTGGTCGCGATTTCCAGTATTGGTGTCCATCTGGTCCACGACATAATCCGGCACAACACATGCATCGAGTGTCCTGGACACGTTTCAATGTGATCGAACCTCTAGGCTTCCCTGGATTAGAAATCTCTGCCCGGTGGGGTTTAAATGTAACACACGGTCTCGAACAGGGTTTACTGCACTCTTGATACTGCCACCTAGCAGTATCTGGCCGGTACTGCACCCTCGGGGTCCCAGTATGCCTTTTAACCCTTTGGGTGCTGTTCACGTAGAACTACGTTTCTGTCGCCAGACGGTTGAGTGCCGGAAACGTAGTTCTACGTATTTCTCATGGTATTTATTTTATTCGCTATTGCCATTCATAACTCAGCGGGGCACCTTGTGCATACTGTTCTGAATGTGTCTGAGCTGGCAGACGGTCTTATACCTCCCTCTAACGCTTTTGGCCGCTATTGCACTCCATTAGAAACGGTGTAGTTTCTTTTCTCTACCGAGCTGCGGTGTGGGGGCGGGTCCTAAACACTCATGTGCAATGCCCAATAACGTCGGAGACAGGATCGCTGTGGATAACTGGAATGGCAATCAGATAATTGGATTATTTTTTTTGCATTACATCAGAGACAAGGTAAGGACTCTATATATCCAATCTTGCGTTGACCCGATATTTCTTTCTCCCACGATTGAAGCTATCTGTGTGTGCTGTGTGTGGCTGTTTACCGTTGGGTGCAGGAGGGGAGGGGGGGAGCATCGCACTCCAGGGCCCATTTCATGTATGCACGAGGAGACATAATAATGATAATCTAGCGTTGATTTCAGGAAGATTCGATAATCAGGCAAAAAATGACAACGTGATAAGTGAATTACGCTATTATCGTGTCTTTTTCCTGGAATTACTCAGAAGCACCCAAACTATTCATATTCAAAACGGTATAAAACGGAAATGTACGGATGAAAAAATTATCTGTTTTTTGCACGTTGACTGGAAGCAACTCACTGACAATCGACGGCGTTATTAGACCCATAGCTATAATATAAAATATAGGTTTAGCTCTACAAACAAGGTGAGCGATTACATGGGGTTAATGGACGGCAAGGCCAGATGCACTTCCCGGAAGGGGCGTGGCACTCAATGTGTTAACGGCAACATACAGGTCCGTGACATTGAATAGAATATTAAAATCAGAAAAAAGCTAAAACAATCCAAAAACGCATATATACGTTTTTTGGTGCTGAACGGTTGGCGAGTAAACGCATATATACTTGCATGGCGCAGAAAGTGTTAATGATCTTCCGGGCCTTGCTGATGCACCGGCTGTTATAGATGTCCTGTAGGCAGGGGAGCTCTCAGTCGCAGATTTTCTGAGCTGTCTTAACATCTCTCTGTATTGCTTTGCGGCTGTGAGCAGTGCAGTTCCCATACCAAGCTGTGATGCAGCCGGTAAGGACACTCTGTGGTGCCCCTGTAGAATGCACGCAGGAACGGCAGCCAGGTGGCGCAGTGGGCAAGGCGCTCGCCACCAACGCAGGAGATAGTGGTATCGAGCCCAGCTCTCTGCGTTGCTTCCGGCTTGGTCGGCCCTCGTACTAACACAATTGGCAGTGTTAGAGGGTGGGAAAGCCGGTGGGTGGGTCCTGGTCGTTGTAAACAGCAACTCCTACAGTTCGGTCGGGGCGCCTGCTCAGCGAGGAAAGGATCCAAGGCGGGTAGTGTGATCCTTCCACACGTTACACTCTCTCAGTGAGAGTCCGCGCTGCCAGGTGAAAAGAAGCGGTTGATTGGCTACACATGTGTCAGAGGAAGCATGTGATAGCCTCCACTCTCCCAGACCAACTGTAGGGGGTAGGTGCGCAGCGACCAGGAAGGGGATTGGGAATTGGCATAACGACTAACATTGGGATGGGAGAAAAACTGAGGAAAAAGGAGGGGGAAAAAGATTTAAAAAAAATAATAATAATAATAATAATGCACGCAGGATGCTATGCCCCATGTCAAACTTTTTAAGTCTTCTCAGGTGGAAGAGGCATTGTTGGGCCTTCTTCACCACCTGATCCACATGGGTGTCCCATTTCAGGTCTTCCTTCCCCTCCTGAAGTCCACAACCAGCTTTTTGGTTTTGGCAATGCTGACTCCACTGCGCCAGGTTGTCGACCTGACGCGACCCGGCAAGGTAAAACTATACTATAAAAATACTAAATATAAATAAATAAAATAATAAATATACTAAACTTTTTTTCAGAAGTTATATTCTAATATTGTTCTATTATAGTCAGAAAACATTATTATCTATGGGTTTCACATTTAGTATATTATGATTGAACAACCTCATTTTCATCTTAAAAATAAGGGACATGATGTGTCTCGGGGGCCATAAAATCAAATTACAATGTGATTATATGGTTATGAATGCATATAATGTTAGTTAGGATGTAGTATTAAGTGATACTCCTTTCTTTTTAGTGGTCAGGACTGAGTTAGACCCCGGGTCAACATTGACCCGCTAACAATGGTCAGTGGTGCCAATTCCTAACACAACATGAGGGTTATGAAGTGGTAAAATTATCACCTCTGGCAAGCTTGTCTATGTCCAGCAGACCATCCTTGTTGCCACAGGTGATGGGAAGTGTGTGGACGTCTGGACAATCCATTAGGGTTTTCTCTAGACGTTGACACAAAGATGCCCAAAACAAAATCATCATGGTGGATGCAGTGGATTATTTGCCAAAAAACAAAAGGCTAAATTACAGCAGGTTAAGAGAAAAAGATACCTACATGTCATGGTTCCTAATGTACCGAAAATAGCCTAAATCGACCAAACTTATTTTTGTTGTACTGTAACGTTACTTGTGATGTATAATGACAGCTAATCTAATCTAAATGAGAAAACCTCCACTTCCTAACAAGTTGAAATAAAGGTTTGAAACGGGAAAAAAAAGGAAATGTTAGCTTTAGGCTAGAGCGTGTTTACTTAGTTTGTCTTACTTTCACACTAAACTCAGAGTCTCTTATAAGGTAGCTCTCCAAACCATGCATCGTAAAATATGATTGTTCTAACTAATGGAACAGAACAATCACAAACTGAGAAGGTTTAGTCAAGGTTTAAGCAAACTGAACACATTGGATATGACATGTTAAAATATGACTTACCAAAGAGCAGATAACTTTGCGCCGTTCCAGATGTGAAAAAGGCAGGTGTGGATAATTATGTGTACTGAGCACAGATATGTAGGATAGTTGTTTGTACTGACCACAGATATGTAGGATTCTATGTACTGACCACAGACATGTAGGATAGCGTACTGATCACAGACATGTAGGATAGTTCTATGTACTGATAACAGACATGTAGGATAGTTCTATGTACTGATCAGTGATCACAGACATGTAGGATAGTTATATGTACTGATTACAGACATGTAGGATAGTTATATGTAGTACTGATCACAGACATGTAGGATAGCTATCATATTATGCACTGACCACAGACATGTAACTGTTAGGGTAGTTATGTACTGATCACAGCTATATATGATATTTTTTTGGTGTACTTATGTTAATTTACGTATCGTAAATGTCTATCGTCGCTTACTTTATCAATTTTGATTGGAAGCTGGAATCAAAATGCTTGAATCTTCCGAGAGATTGTATCGCAAGCTTCGTAACAAAAACCTGTGACAAAATGGCATCCAAGGTAATAAAAAAAGTCAATCAACGAACTAGATTATTGTACCGGATCTCCTCTCTGGTAAACAAGAATACCCTGAATACTCTGGCGGCAGGAGCACTCATTCAAGGGTACTACGACTATGCTTGCACCTCATTGTACCAAAGCACCTCAAAGGCGCTAAAAACAAGATTACAAACATCACAAAACAAACTGGTCAGACTACTACTTGACCTCACCCCTGCCCACTTTGACTACCTAGGATGGCGTAGAGTAGACGACAGAGTACAGCAACTTGCAATGGGCCTGGTCTACAAGATACACTACTATACGACTAAGGTACCCATGTACATGTCAAAATACTTCCCAAAGGTCAGTGAATACCACGACCACAACAAATCATGTTAAACCCAGATTCGGCTCAAACAAGGGACTAAACACGTTTCGCAATTATGCCACATCAATGTGGAACGCCCTACCCAAAGCTGTAAAGGAATGTGAATCCCTACCCACATTCAAAACCGCTCTTAAAGAGCACCTACGAGAGGCTGCGATTAGAAACTGGCCCCTGTAAAGGTAAAAAAAAAAAAATGTATATTTCTCTCCCCACCGTGTATATTTCTCTCCCACCCACGGTGACCCACCCACCCACCCACCCCCTCCTAATGTACAGTCTCCTCCCCATCATATGTACTCTGTCAGGATCTATGGATAACAGTACTGTATTTGCATATCGTATGTCACAAATGTAACAGTACTATATACCTGTATGTCATGTATGTCCCTATGCCATAAATGTCATGATGTCATGTATGTCATAAATGTCACTATGAATTGAAAATGGGGGACCCTGATGTAAAAAAGACAAACGTCTTTCTCTGGTCTGCAAGCATCCCCTTTACAATTGTGTGTATTGAGCTGTACTGTATTGTACCCATTCTGCAATCTGTTAAATAAAGTTTTCATTCGTTCATTCTGTGTCAAGCTAGCGACAACAACCGTTGTTTCCGTTCATATGGCCATTTGAATATCACCAAAGCCTAAACACCACCAAAACGTAGTCTATAGCTCAATACAGCAGAAAAGCAGTAAACCATCACTTGTAAAAGGTGTAAGACATTTTAAAACATTGCCTACCTGGCGTTTGGGGCTCGCTATCAATGATGACACTCAGTATTTCAGACTCGCATCCTGTCGAGCTCCGTGCATAATGAATGCTAGCCAGTCTGCTTCTATACTATTGAGAGCGCCCTCTGCTGGAGGTATCGTAACATCTCTCTTCACATAAACTGAAAGCATAATGTTTCTTTTAGACTAACCACAACCATGTGTCTCTTAGAGACTTAGACTAACTCAAATAGTGTATTCCTGGGTTATGATAACATCCCATAACCTTAACATCAACCTTAAGCTTACCACACATTTTGCATAAAACTAAATATTATACTGTATACTTATGGCACATGCATGAGATGGTCTATTTTGAAAGGTAACATTCTGAAGTTTCTTACACAATAAAGAAAAATCACGTTGAGTGCTATGTATTAGAGAAACAGAGGTTTGAACACAGTGAAATAAAATATGTTCTCCTTACTTTTGTGTTGACTTGCTGCCAGATGCCTGTTTTTGGGTTCCAGCTGAGAGGTAGGAGCTGGAATACATAATGGTTCCATAGCCTGAAGTCTTATGTAGTACAAGTTTATAAAAATCCCACAGAAAATGAGTGTTTGACAAAGGGTTTTGTAATGTGTGTACCGCAATAATTCAGCGTGATTATTCAAAATGGCTGTCCACTTCCAATCATTCAGATGCACGAGTCAAAACATAGAACAGTTAGTCTTCTTCTGCCCCCTTCTCGTTCGGAGCAGACGCTCATAATTTGCGCCATTTTTACCGGTACACACATTACAAAAAACAAATTTTCCATGAGATTTTTATAAGCTTTGGACCTGTACTACAGACTATGGAACCATTATGTTTTCCAGCTCCTACCTTGTTTGATTGATTGATTGATTGAAAAGTTTATTAACAGATTGCAGAATGGGTACAGTACATTACTGTACGGCTCAATACATACAATTGTTAAGGGGATGCAGACCAGAGAAAGACTTTCGTCTTGTTTACATCAGGGTCTCCCACCTCTCAGCTGGAACTTAAAAACAGGCATCTGGCAACGAGTAAAAAGAAATGTGAGTACACAAAACGATTACTTCAGTGTGTTCAAACCTCTGTTACTCTATTTCATTAGCACTCAAAGTGATCTTTCTTTATTGTGTAAGAAACTTCAGAATGTTACCTTTCAAAAGTGAAAAGTATATAAAGTATAATACATCGCAAATTACTTTGGGTATGCAATGGGGGAAAATGTAATAAACTAGCCCCATTTTTGCCCGATCCTTAAGAGCCTAACATGCTGAACAAAAATATCCAGGGAAAAGGAAGCATGGCCTTTCAGATGCTGGAGAATGTTTTGGCGTTTGAGCGCAACATGGCGATGTTTGCCAGAGATGTACAGAAAGGTTCATTCTCTCACTTCCCCTCCATGAGAGAGTTCAAAGAAGCACACAGTCACATCAATTGTGAGAACTTACAGCATGCGATCATCGAAATGCAAACTGCATTTGGACAGATTCAGTGATTTTATAAAGGAAAAAACACATTATCCAAATCCCCCCCCCCCCCCCCCCCCCGACCCCCTCCAATGTACAGTTTCTTCCCCTTCGGGTGTATATATTTTTTTTATATCTCTTTTTCTTACACAGTACTGTATATCTGTATGTCATAAATGTATTGATTAATTGAAAATGGGGGACCCTGATGTAAACAAGACAAAAATCTTTTTCTGGTCTGCATTGATTGATTGATTGATTGAAAACTTTATTAACAGATTGCAGAATGGGTACAATACAGTACAGCTCAATACACACAATTGTTAAGGGGATGCAGACCAGAGAAAGACTTTCGTCTTGTTTACATCAGGGTCCCCCATTTTCAATTCATCAGGACATATATGACATACATGACATACAGATAGTCAGTACTGCTACATCTATACATTTATGACATACCAGATTTGCAAATACAGTACTGTTTGTGATACAGAAGGAGTCAAGAAAAGGGAGTATATACATTTGACGTAGAAACTGTACATTGGAGGAGGTTGGGTGGGGGGGGTTGGGTACATTGGGATATTGACAACCATACTGGGTAATTTACATTGGAGGTGGTTGGGGGGGGGGCACACTGTATAAACAAGTAAAACTGTACATTGAGGGGGGGGGGGGGGGGGGGGGAGACACTGTACAAACAAACAAAATTGTACATTGGACTATTGACAAAACCATACTAGGTAAATGACTGTACATTGGAGGGGGTTGGGTTAGGATATTTACAGGGGCCAGTGTTGAATTGCAGTCTCCCGTAGGTGTCCCTTGAGAGAGGTTTTGAAAGTGGGTAGTGATCCACATTCCTTTACAGTTTTGGGTAGGGCGTTCCACATTGATGTGGCATAATTGCGAAACGTGTTTAGTCCCTTATTTGAGCCGAATCTGGGTTTAACATGATTTGTGGAGCTCCCTCTGGTGTTGTGATCGTGGTATTCACTGACCTTTGGGAAGTATTTTGACATGTACATGGGTACCTTGGTCGTGTAGTGTATCTTGTAGACCAGGCCCATTGCAAGTTGCTGTACTCTGTCGTCTACTCTAAGCCATCCTAGGTTGTCAAAGTGGGCAGGGGTGAGGTGGGTTCTAGGAGTAAGGTCAAGCAGTAGTCTGACCAGTTTGTTTTGAGATGTTTGTAATTTTGTTTTTAGCGCCTTTGAGGTGCTTTGGTACCATGAGGTGCAAGCATAGTCGTAGTACCCCTGAATGAGTGCTCCTGCCAGAGTCTTCAGGGTATTCTTGTTTACCAGAGAGGAGATCCGGTACAAGAATCGAGTTCGTTGGTTGACTTTTTTTATTACATTGGATGCCATTTTGTCACAGGAGAGATTAGCCTCTAGGATGGAACCCAGGTAGGTAATTTCATCTTTCCTTGTGACAATATTGTCACCCACTGTAACTGAGAAGCCGTCGGTCTTGCTGAGTCTGTTATTTGAACCGAAGAGCCATATGCAGATTTTGCCTAGTTCCGAGCTGAGGGTTTTTTCAACCTGTAACTTGTTCTTGTCAGAGACCAGCAGGGCTGAGTCGTCCGCAAACAGGAACAAGTTGCAGTCACAAGCTGACGACATGTCATTTGCATAAATTAGGAACAGTAGCGTTCCTAGTATGCTTCCTTGTGGAACACCACAGCTCACTGTGAGGGGGGGGGATAGGGTACCGTTTACCTCCACCATCTGTTCCCTCCCCTCAAGGTAGGATTGCATCCAGCTCACTGATAGACTATCAAAACCAATTGCTTTTAGCTTGTCAATCAGAATGGAGTGATTGACCGTGTCAAAGGCCTTTTGTAGGTCCTTGTTTGTATTGAGCCGTACTGTATTGTACCCATTCTGCAATCTGTTAATAAAGTTTTCAATCAATCAATCAATCACTCAGAGCAGCGACATTGATTGGCTGAGCATTGAGTCCCTGAGCGGGTAGGAGGACACCTGACAAACCGAGGCTGAGTTTCACTAAAGCATCGCGGCACAAAATATTCGATTGTCTTGTAATTGTATTCATTTGCCTTTCTTGCACCAATTTACAATCTAGGATTGTAGATGGTATTGGGAAACCGTTGATTGTCAAAGAGACAAAGCCATTTTGAAAAAAGTGGCTTGTCTCTTAGAATCGTCACGCTCCTTGTTTGTACCTGATGTAGCAACAGGTTTAATTTAACTTGAGCCAGTGCCGTCCAGTACAGCGTTAACTTGTCTAGTTCTCTATGTAGCACCCTGAAAATAGGGCTATTATTCAGAAGTGCTGACTTGCCTTTTATCTCCCCTGGTGCACCAAGACATACTAATTAGTTTCCATTGATATTCTCACGAACAATGACGCGGGCTCCTCCTTCTTCTATCGGCTGGAATATGGATTATACACAGTATTACTGGATCATACTCTACCATCCTTTTCCCTGTGTGACTAGTTGGCGGTACCAGCAGGGGGCGGTGGCAGGCAGAGAGTGTCTGAGAGAGATGGGAAGGAAGTAAGAATGGAGACGGAAGGGGAAGGAACGGCTCTCTTCGAGTTGGGACTTTGTTGCGAACAGACGTGTCTCGGAGAGCCCCTGTTGTGGAGCACACGGGCGGACGAACTGAACTTGAGTATGTGACGGGTTATTTTAGAGAAGTAATCGTAGTGGAGCATTGCATGTTTTCCCCACTGAATAACCCTAGTGATATACAACGAGTTATCCTAGAAGAAAGGCGGTATAGCCAACTGTGGCTTAAGTTAAAGATATTCCCTCTAGTGAGGTGCCCCGCCAGCGTGGCGTGAAGAGGACCGGTGTTTAGAGACACCCTGCGTTATTATATAGCACGGCTAGCAGGAGGGCTGTTTGGGACCCAGAGTGTAGCTTCAGTGTGAGTGAGGGCAAGTGTATGGATGCGCGTCGACTCTGCACCGGCTGTCTACAACCAGTCTGCACCGGCTGTCTTCGGGCCAACATGGGAGTTCGTCCCGACCAACAGAGGTCGCCATCACCCAGCACACGCTCTCAGCCAGCTCCTGCCCCTCTGCTCCAGCCCCGCTTGCTAGCGCCCGCGACGAGAGCGTTCGACGCCATCTTGCTACCTGGACGGTGGTGGCACGGCGAGGCCGCCATTTTGGTTGAGTACAATCGAGCATCCATGCTCCGGATCTATTACACAGTACACAGTGTGGTGCAGCCTACGGGCGAAGCTAATGGTTGCTAACTACAGTTCATAGGGGTACCCCATCAACATTACATGCCGGCATTAGCATAGGACTTTTGTTCTGGTACAGTGGGCCCACATTTTTTATTTCCTTTGAGTGTGATAACGTGTTTGTTCTTTAATAATATTTTCCCATCTAATTAACCCTTTCCCTGTGGGGAGGTTACAGACCTGGTGCATCATAAGTAAAGCCTTAGAGAGGTACTGTTCTTGCCATATAATTAAAGCCTGATAGAGGTATTACACATGGTACCGACCCAGACGTGGGTGATGAGTCAAACACATTGAAGTAGGGCTGGGCGATATGACCAAAAGTATCTCATGACAATAAATATGACACTAAAACTCTCTTCCGCCACAATATATTGAAACAACGTCCACTGTATACCCCACACTACTTAAACGTGGCCTCAGAATTCAAAACACACACATACTCGGCACGTAAATATATAAAACAACGCCGTGCAAGCTAATTAGCCTAGCAAGCCTGTTGTTTATAAGTGGTGTATTCCATGACAATGTGCTAAATATTACACTAAAATACTCTCTTCCGCCACAATATATTGAAACGACGTCCACTGTATACCCCACACTACTTAAACGTGGCCTCAGAATTCAAAACACACACATACTCGGCACGTAAATATATAAAACAACGCAGTGCAAGCTAATTAGCCTAGCAAGCCTTGTTGTTGAGTGAGTCCTAGTACCTCTGGGTCTCCTTCCGGATCTCGTTCGCTCTCGGCCATCTCCTTCACTGATTGGTTGTTAGCTGTTGTGCGTATGCACGTCACGACGTCACGTCATCACGTAACGTTGGTTGTTAGTGAGTGTGCTGAGCCGAGGCTGAACGGAGCCAAGCTTGGAAATCGATATATCGAAACTTTGCGACCACGTTTCATGTTTATTTCGAGGAAATAATTTATCGCGATAGTTATCGTTATCGTTTTATCGCCCAGCCCTACATTGAAGTATATTATCCCTGATACTAACCCAGAGGTGGGTGTATAATATACGTGTCTATGAGGTATTGAGTTACAAACGGAGCTATAGTGGGACTTCAGTTCATTTGATCACTCCTATTAAATCATTGTAACTGAACAGTACAACTAGTATTAAACATTAGATGGGATTCTGTGTGCGTGTCCATTCCTGTGCCCAGTATTAACTCTTTTGGTGTGGGTAACGTATATAGGATAAACCCCTTCCTACCCAACTCTCCCCTTTTCATTGTAAGGTTTCTAGTGGTCATCAAGGGAGGGTACTGCTTGCGAGAGGAACGAATCTATTTAGGCATATCAGTCACTAGGTGTGGGAGGGCCCACGGAGGTAATCAGGGAAGTGAGAGCGAGTTGGGGAGTACTGCTGACCGCCCCGGAGAGGCGAGGAGGACCAGAGTACCAAACCAGGTTGGTAAATCCCGGGCCCCATTCACTCCCACTACCGGGTCCCAGTTTGACGCTCCAGGCCCAAAGACGAGGGTGCAGTCAGACGGAGCTCTACTGTGTCCAGCTACCTTGTGACTGCCAGCAACCGTTCCCACGAAGCAGGGATAATCCACCCTGCTACATCTAGTAACGATGTGTCTGTGAAACTATTATTTAACCTGTTAATCTGTAGACCGTTTTCGCCTAAAGGTACATGCCTAAGTAAATGGAAGATTGCTCCACTTCTGCAAGGTCAATTTGCATGTTCTTGGTATCTAGGAACATCTAGGGACCTGGGGGTATGTATTTCAAGTGTCAGAAATATTGTGTCTGTTACTAGGCTGAGTAAATTGTAATGAAGAAAAGGAGAATATGAATTATGATTTATGCATCTTTGATCAAAAATTTATACGGGTAGGAGAAAATGCTCACTGAGCTCATTCACCACCTTATTGAGATCATGTGTACAAAAAATCTAAGCAAATGAATAAAGGGAAGATGATTAAACAGAAGGATTTGTAGATACAGTAATTAATGATAATCGATTTTAATTCATATTTGACCTTGAACTTGACCTTATTATGGCCAAATCATACATCTATGGATAGGGGAAATGCTCCTCTTTCCAATGGCAGGGTTGAATCTGGATTTAGTAATTTCCTTGCGTTTTTTACGATAATGAGCATTTTCCGATAAATTCGTATTTCCGATAAATCGTATAAAACATCGGAAAAAATGAAAATATACTCTTTGACTACTGTTTTTGATAGGGTTATGGTATTTACTCTTGGCTACAATTGTTAATTTTTTTTAAACATTAACCTCTTAACATCCAAGGGCCCACATGTGGACGATTCTTTGCCGACCTCTAGTGGCTCGGTGTGCATTTCTTTTAATACAATATATAGGTAGAATTAAAGCCCTATTTGTTGCCTGTCGATTGCCCTTTCAGGTGACAACCCTTTCAGCGGTTCTCGAGTTACATGCCGATATGTGAGGCGTGCCCCAAAGTACGCAAAAGTACACATTACCACCCCCGACTCCCGGGGCTCTAGCTCAGTCAATCATTTGGCGATCTCGAGAATCTTTGCACAGGGTTGTAGCCAATGAGTGTGGCTTTCCAATGATACCCCATGATATGATAATTGGGGATCTAATACGGTCTCTATTGATCGATCTATGATAAAGAAAAAAAAGTCCCCTATAGGGGGACCTTAAGGCCCAACAAATGTACATTGAATTAATATAAAGCCGTATGACCAGGCATCGTATGGTCATAAGCCTAACCTTATATTTTGATAATACAGTAAATGGGTATGTACCAAATCCCAAAAGCGACAACGTCATGGTCTGATTAGATACTTACTAAGCTATCCTGGTGCAGTTATTTTCATGCTGACAAGTTGACGTCACACAGCCAGACACGTTACAGTGTGTGACTCTACTCCCTTCACATGTGATAATATATAATAATAATATATTGTCAATCATCATCCGTATGTCACCAGGTGCTACTCCTGGGTGGGCCGCACAGGGGGCAAGTAGGTGGTGTCTGAGCCGTCAGGGCTGCCTGTACCACAGCACCGTCCAGCACGAGCTGCTCCACGCGCTGGGCTTCAACCACGAGCAGACCCGCAACGACAGAGACAGCCACATCAGAGTCCACTGGGAGAACATCATCGACGGTGAGATCTACACCCTACACCTCCAGCACCCAATCTGTCAGCGTGTCAGTCTCTCTCTGGTTTTTGTAGTGGACTTTCTATTCTGTGATTTCAATAGTAGTTCTTTATCAAACAGGTCTGTATTCATTGATGGCCCGATCATAAATGTATCCATAAACTGTTTATTTTTGTACTGGACCCCCTCTCTTTCTCTCTCTCTTCTTCTACATTGCGTTTGTTATTTATTTTTTATTTTTTTATTGGTCTTTTTCCCCCTCCATTTTCCTCCGATTTTCTCCCATCCCAATGTTAGTCGTATGCCAATTCCCAGTCCCTTCCTGGTCGCTGCGCTTTACCCCCCACAGTCAGATCATTTGGGAGAGTGGAGGCTACCACGTGCTTCCTCCGACACACGTCCAGCCAATCACCGCTTCTTTTCACCTGGCAGCGCGGATTCTCATTGAGAGGGCGTAGCGTGTGGGAGGACCACACTATCCCCCTCACGTCCAATC